>NC_058133.1:52585063-52627156 GCF_016433145.1 Gracilinanus agilis
TCTTTCTTTCTCCCTTCCTTCCTTCCTTCCTTCCTTTCTTCTTCCTTTCCTTCTTTCATCATTCCTTCCTTTCTTCATTCTTTTTGCAAACATTTATCAAGTATTGGTAGAGTTGGCCCAAAAGGTAAAGTAAAGTAAGTTCAGTAACTTTTTACCCATAGTTCTAAATTGCTTGGCAGAATGGCTTTATCTTTAAAAATTTCTTTGTAATATGGCTTATGAAGAAATTATTACTTCTCTGTAACTGAGCAGATATCATTTGACAGTTAATGTGTATAAAAACCTCTCATTGTGGCATGTAATGAAGTTTTCTTATATTAACCAGACATGTAAGGTATGTGTTTAATATGGTAGAATTTGACAGCATCCTCAACAGAGTCCATTCTCTCCCAAGAATCTTTGCCAATCCATTCATCTTGGGCATGGTCCTACTCACTGATACACATTCCATATGAGGTAACAAGAGGAAATTCCAAACCAACCCATTCAAATTAAATTTAATTAATTGTTATTTTGGGTCACATAATAAGATGCCAGTAAAATTAACTTCAAACTGCAATGGGGAGAAATGTGAGAAATAGAAATTACCAAAGCTAAGACTAACTTCTCATCAGGTTCATTAAAGCGATCAAGTTTATGCCAAGGTTTACATATCTCATATGACCCACTTGACTCCAAGGTAAGACATTTAATATAATCATAATGCTTTTGAACATTCAGTCTCTTTTGGCTGACAGAACATCAATCTATAGAGTTCATAAAAACTATTCCTTTTGGAGTGAGATTTGCTATAATAAGGCATAATGTTATGTGACTCCATTTGATTTCTTTGTGACTCAGTTTCCTCATCTACTAGTGAGGAAATTGTACTCAGTGACCTCTAAGTTTCCTAATTAGCTTTCAGTGTATAATCATGAGACCTTTTGAATATGAATGCACGGAGAAATTTTGTTTTCATATCCTTGGTCAATATGATTTTGGGTTTTGTCTCTGAGTACGTTAAAAGTAATTGAGGGGAAAAAAGGGTCATCATTTATATCTTGAGGGCATGCCTATCAAATTGAACCTTTTTTATTCTATATGTAAAGTAAATGAAAATGGGTAAAGCCTTGGAATTTTGCTTTGCTACTGTCAGATGGTACATAGCCACATTAACAACCCAATCACAGGGTTCCAGAAGTGCTTTCTTCTTCTAAAGTATTAGCTTGCCTTCCAACCTGACCTAATTCATTTGACACTATCTGAACTGCAGGTGGCTAGTTAGTGGTGTAATTACCATTCCACAGTTTCACTTTAATACTTTAGACTCAATTTAGCTGTACAAAGAGAATGCAAGATCGCCCTATAGATTAGTCCTTTAAAGACTGTTGATCCTTTTTGTATTTTAATAAAATTTCTAAATGCCATTATTGCTTCATTTTTTAAAGATTTGGTTCTTGAAAGCTTTCACTCTTTTATGAACTTAATATCTGGTGGAAAAGGGTCAAGAAAAAAAAGTGCTTCGTAATGGCAATTCTCCACCTTTCTTTTTGCCATCAATACAATTTGTGGATCTCTATCAATCCTTTATCAAACATGCTTTCATTGTCTCCTCCCTGCTCCTTTCTCTCTTCTCTATTGAATGCTTGCTTGTAAACTTGGGGTGTCTGGGTTTTGCTTTGCTAAACAGGTTTTTATTTTTATAAAGAGTGGTTGTGTATTCCTCCAGAGCTATAATTGGTTTCAATTCAGCAATATCCACACATCATTAGTAAAAGTTTTATAATACAGGATGAGGTACATAACTCACATTCCGTCTAGGGAATGACTTGGCAATAAAATTGAGTCCCATTCTCAAAGAGTTCAGTAACAATTGTTTTTCAGGCAAGTTTGAAATGTTCCTTTCCAGTAGTTTCAGCTCCTATTTATAAAGCATACAAAGTCATCCCCTTATCATGTTTTCTCACATTTAACATTTCAAAAGCTAACTTCCCTGAATAAAATAGGAAAGATTCACTGAATAATATCCCCTTAAAATGGTTGGTTGATTTGTCTCTCTCCCTTCATTTGATGGGTTTACATCCCCCCACCTTTCCCCTCATGTAAACCAGTTGGAACATTGCATTTTGAATGTCTACTGCCTGGAGAGAGAAGCAGGGAGTTCTGGGGCCCAGAGGGCTGGGGTTAGGGTTCAGTCCTGATTTGACCAAGGCAAGTTTATATTCATGGTCTTCTTTCTCCAAGTTCCTGTCGTCTTGGAGGGACAAAGTGCAGGAATGATTGGGAATCATAGGAAAGAGATTCAAGGTAAATACAGACAGCACTTGTACCTTAGGTAGCTAGGTGGTGCAGTGTTAGTATAGCCAGGGCCTGAAGTCAGGAAGACTCAAGTTCAAATCCAGCCTCAGACACTTATTAACTGTGATTCTAGGTAAGTCACTTAACTCTGTTTGCCTCAGGTCCCCATCCATTAGAAAAAAAAATGAGCTCGAGAAGGAAATGGCAAACCATTCCAGTATCTTTGCCAAGAAAACCTCAGATGTGGTCAAAAAAAGTTGGACACGACTGAACACCAAATTTGTACTTTGTGATTTGGTTGAGTTCTTGAAAAGAACTTTAAATAATTCCATTAAATTACAGAAAGGCAGCATTCCTAAGAGCAAAGTCCATTAGAATGGGGCACAAGAAATCTAATTCCTAGTCTAGAGATTAGAAAACCTTCCTGACCTCAGCTTCTTGCAAATGAATGTGCCCTGGATGATCTCCAAATGTCTTCTGTATCCCATTCAGTGATTGTATGATTATATTATTTTTCAGAGTACTGAGAGGAGAATAGACTTCTGCTTTCACATTAGAAACTTTAGTTATGGAAATGACTTTGACAAAGCCAGTCAGCGCCTGCTTTGCAATTTACAGTTATTCGAGGTTTGGCAGGGGCCAATAAGAGGTTAAATTACTTGTCTATTATCCATAATCGGACAATTAGCACAGATTAGAGGCTAAATTTGAATTCGGGCATTCCAAGCACAGTCATTAGTCCACAGTACCTTGTCGCCTTTGTGAAAATGATGCCTATGTGAAGTACTATTAGAAATTCTGTGAATTGAATTTTTACATTTTGATCTATCAGTTGATGTGTGATTAAATCTACCTATGTAAATGGCATGTGTGTAATACATGTGCAAGGATTTATATATATATATAAAATATACATCTATATTATATATATTAAACATAGTAATAATAGCTAACATATAGCTATTACTGTGTGTCAGTCACTGTGCTTAGTCTTTATAATTATCTTATTTGATCCTCCAACAACGCTAGGAATTAGGTGCTATTATTAACACTATTGCACAGATAAGGAACCTGCGGTGAACAGAAGTTTTAAAGGACTTTTTAGGATCACACAGCTAGTAAATGTCTGGGGCTGGATTTGAACTCAGGTGTTCTTGACTCCAGAATCAACTACTATCTACTGTGTCCCCTAGCTGCCCATTTACTACCTAGCCACCTATGTCCGTTCATATTATATTATATGATATGATATTATATTATATCACAATATATTATGAATATATATATATACCAGAATACATACTATATGCTTTGTTAATATTTTATACTCTCTTTGCTTTTGTTTCTATCCCTCAGTCTTTCTCCCATGAAGCATGTACATACACACACATTGTATAGTGTAGCAGATTTAGGGTAAGTCTTGTAGTTTCTAAAATCCGGGTTCAAATTTTGTCCCAGGCAAATTTTAATTTCCACTTGTCCATGGAAAAGTCATTAGATCTTAATGAACCAAAAAATAAGCAATAAAGAAATTGCTTATTAGTGGTGAGATTTTCCACTCCAAAAATTTCCCTGACTATTGAAATCATAGATCCAGAACACATACATATCTACATCTGTACACAAATTTATTTATCTACATAGATAATGTACATACTGAAATCCTTTTGCTGGTCCTCACTCCCTCCAATCCTCTTTGGTCCTGTGAAACCCAGAGCATGACCTTTTGAACAAATGCCATTTATGTAGAACAATAAGTTTCAGAAATCAAGCAGAGACCCTACGATGAATAGTTTTCCCCTTCATTTTCATGCCCAGAGCAGTGACCAATTTTCAGCTTTACATTTCTGTATGTGCAAAGCTTGCTTTTAAACAAACTGGTAATTAGTCACACAATTATGACAGTTATATGTGCTTAAATAACCTTACTGTAGGTTTTCTATGGAACAGTTACTCTCAAATTTTAACTCTAATTTCCTGATCCTCAAACCAGCTTCCCTTCATTTTTTTCCCCTACTAACTTCACTGTTGGACTCCTCTCTACCAAATAGAAATCTCATTTGGGTAAACAAAATAAAATTTTAATGAAGTTGCAAGGTGGCCTTGACTTCCTTCTCAGTATTTTTCCCCTTCATCTATGCCAGTTATATAAGTTTTTCCTTCTTTAAACCTTCTTCTTTCCTTGGTTCATTATGTCGGGGTATGTAAATAGATTCTGAGAAAAGTGCTTAGTGATATTTTAATTGCCAACTATGGTACTCTCATGTGGAGATACTCCAAATACCAACTGTTTATGACCTTTAAGTCACAATTTATTATATAGCATCAGGTCCAGTATATCTGTAGCCTATATTCTCTGATCTTCTTTCTCATGGAGACATACACTATACCTCCCTCTGGGTTCTAAAGGTAACCATAAGGACTTGGGTTTCTGGGTTTTTCTGCCACTGATACAAGCCCCCAGTGCCTGTGTTCCTCACTCCATTCTTCAGGACCCCAATTCTATTGAAACACTTAATGTCAATTACCTTTTGAAAAGTGATATTTCCTTCAGAGATCTAATAAAAATAAACATATAAACATGTCCCCCAATATTTCTAGGGAACATCCTTCCTTATATTTCTTAGGTATCTGAGGAGATAAAGTAAAATCTTTGCAAGGTTACTACATTTGCCTTACCAAGTTCATGCTCAAAGTATATCTACTTTGGAATATTATACCTCTTTTAGAAAGAAGATAAAGAGGAGAGGGATATTAGTGAGATATATCATGTAAGGAAATCTAGGTGGAAGAGGAGTAAAACATTTTGGTGCAGATCAATGAAACAGAAACAAAACAAAAACAATGCCTTCACTGGAGACTACTATATAAAGACCACCTAGACAAAGAGAATATATGGGAGAAGTTTGGGAAAACGATCACAAACAACAGTCATAAGCATGTTATTTTAATGATGCAAGACAAAATATTTCAGATGTTTTTGAAGTTCTTGCTTTCTTCAAAGTAGAAAGGCTAATAGTTTTTTGATTTCTATTAATGAAAATAATATTCCACAAATATTTGATGAACAAAAAGGGAGAAATTCTATAATGGGACTAATTTTCAAAAACAAAAAGAGATGGTTCCTAGAATTGAAATGAGAAGAACAATAGTGAAAGTGACCCACTCCATTTTTTAATTGGAGAAGGAGAGGAAAGATGGATATAGTTTGCCATAAATTCTTAATTTTAAAAGAAAACATTTCAAAGAGTTTAATGAATAAAAGGAAACATGGAACCCTATAGTTAAAGTTCCAGACAACAAGTAACCCCCAAAATATGAGGATTTTTAAAGAATGAAACAGTAAAGACCCAGAGGGGTAAAAATCCCCAGTTTGGAAGGAAGTAGAGTTGTTTAAATCACTGGTAGGAAGAGACAAATTATGGAAGGGCAGATAGTGAAGGATGTAAACAAAAAAGCATTGTGTGGTGCTAAAACTCAGAGAGAGAGGAAGATGAAGGAGGAAGCTAAAGAAAACATGAAGTTTTTAAGATCTATTGAGAAAAAAGAGGCATTTCCATAAAAGACTCAACATGTAATAGGTTTAGACGTAGATAAGACCTTACAGGCCACAAGGTCGTCCTATTTGAGGACACTTGAACCACAGAGAGATTGCTCCTTGCCAAGGGACATAGAGTAGCTGAAATGGGATTAAAATTCAATTCTCCCTGACTCTACCCAATCTACCACAATGATATCTGTTTGGCTTTTCTTTGTACATGTAATGTTATAACTAATGATAGATAGAAGATAGTATTAAACTCTTAATTTGTTTTTGTTGCCAAGGAAGAGTTGATACACAATATGAGGAGAGAAAAGACTACTAAATTTTTTTTTACCTTTAAAAAATTTTCAAGTCACCTGACCTGGGGGAAAAAAAGAATTTTTTTCTGGCATTTGACACTGTTGACTATCTGTTCCTCGCAGACACTGTCTCTTTTCTGAGTTTCAAGTCTCTGTTCTTTCTTTGTTCACTTTATAATGTCTGAGTTCTCTTTTTTGATCTCCATTTAAATCGTACTTATTGTTATTATCTTCCAAGACTCTATCTTATTTTCTCTTTCTCTATCTCTGTCTCTGTCTCTGTCTTTCTCTATCTCTGTCTCTGTCTCTGTCTCTGTCTCTCTCTCTTTGTCTCTCTCTCTCTCTCTCTCTCTCTCTCTGTCTCTCTGTCTCTCTCTCTCTCTCTCTCTCTCTCTCTCTCTCTCTTCTCTCTCTTCTTCTACCTTCTTTTACATGGTGATCTTGACAGCATAGAGAGATTCAATTAGCATCTCTTTGTAGGTGATTCCTAGATCTCTATCCCCAGTCCTGGTCCCTCTTCTAAGTTTGTTCCCAAATAAGATTTATTATCTACCTCTCCCACAAATATATATATAGAACCAATGGAAAGAGTGGACTTAAAAGGAACACATAAAGAAGCACCCACATAGGGACATGAGTGTTATCATTGTTTTGTTTTTACTACCATATACCTGTATCCTCTTATCTTCCCCCAGCTCTTATGAGGGGGAGAGAGGGAAATAAGTAAGGAAAAAGCTTTTAGAAAAATATGCAAATAGTGAGGAAAAATGTATTGGGAAGAATTTTTTGGATTAACTCAGGTGGAGACAATGAGCTATAGCCATGAACCTACAGTGCAACAGTAGGTAATTGATAAATGCTGAATGGAATCTGGCTGAATTGAGTCTCATCAATTTGCAGGAATGGAAAGCAACAGGCAGTCAGTATCTAGACATTGTGAATGAGGAAGTCGGTCTCTTGTGTTACAGTCCTGTGGGCAAACTAATTATGGAAACCAACCATGTTTCTATTTCACAATAATCCACTCCACAGAAGAAGAGACCAGGAGCCTGTTGGAGCATAGGTTTGTCACTGTTACATTGATATGGAGGAGAAGTATGAGCTGATGGAAATCTATCCCAGCTGTGTGACTACCACAGCTTCCTCTGCCCCAGTATGGCATTTCTACTTTCAGATTCCTGGCATGTTTGACAAGCTCATTCTCCTACCTTCACTGCTGTAGGGTAGAAGGGACATATGCTTGGAGTACATACACTTACCTTTGTCTTTGTTCTTATTATTTGCTTGTTTAATTTGTGTCTGACTCTTCATTATCCCATTTGGGATTTTCTTGGCAAAAGTACTGGAATGCTTTGCCATTTCCTTCATCTCATTTTACAGATGATAAAACTGAGGCAAACAGACCGAAGTAACTTGCCCAGCATCACACAGTCTAAGGCTTGATTTGAACTCAAGTGTTCTCAACTCCAAGCTAGTCACCTAGCTAAACCATATATTTACCTTTAGCTTAGGCAGATATCCAAGTTTCTGGATTATGAGTGTTAGGAGAGATATATCAACTGTGCATCCATAAAACTTCTTTTAACCTAGGACATATAAAAGCCTCCAATCTAATGCACAAGGTTAAATCCTCTCAAGAGTTTTTTTCCTGGGTTCAAACCTTATACTCTCCACCCCCCCCCTTGTTCCCCCTTCTCTTTACTGACATCCTTTAGTTTTCATCTACTTTCCTTTTGACTTCTAATTTAAAATTAGCAAACTCAAAATCATATTATCCCTCCTCTGTTTCCTAGTTGAGTGACCTTGGGCAATAGGAAAAGTAATTTTGCATTGCCAGAGTGCCCCCAAAATTACAAGTCACTTTTTCTACCAAACCTATGAGGTCAGAGTACAAGTATCATTATTCCCATTTTACATACTTGGAATGTAAGGTTCTTGGAGGTTAAATGACTTGCCCATGACCACAGGCACATACTTAACTTGAGCAAATCATTTAACCTCCATTTATTTCTGTTGGTCTCAGTTTTCTCATCTATAAAATGAGATGGAGAAGGAAGTGGAAAACCACTCCTATATCTTCACCAAGAAAACCTCAAATGGGAACACAAAAGTCAGACATGACTGAACAACAACAGCTAACAAGTTTTGGTGGTGGGATTTAAAAACCTAACTACTAACTGTTGGTCTAGAACTCTAATATTTCTTGGGCAATTTTCTTGGGTAACTTCTCTGGGAATTTTAAATAATATTTGCCTTACCTATCTCATTGGAGTTGTTGCAAGGATTCACTAATCAGCAAAAATTTCCTTAAGTGTGAGACACTATGCTAAGTTCTAAGGATACAAAGAAAGTAAAAAACAGTCCTTACCCTCCAGGAACTTATATAATGGAAGAGTAAACATATATCTTTTTTTTTTAATCTAACCCTCTTCTAAACTTTCCTATTACTGTCTGAAAGTACTTTCCAGTCCATCAAGGCTCACAATCTCAGCACTGTCATTGACTCCTTACTCTTATTCATTACATCCATTTAATCAATTATCAATTTTTACCATTTCAACCCACACTACATAATGGATATCTTCCCCTTGTCTCTATTTCCAAAACACCCGCTTTGTTTAGCTACTTATAACTTCTATTCTGGGCTACTATAATAGCTCTCTATTTGCACGTTCTACCTCAAGTTTATCTCTACTTCCATGCAACTTCCATTTAGATGTCCAAGTGATTCTCTAAAAGTGTAGGTCTGACCATGTACCCTCTCTTCTCAGTCAATTCTAGCATAGGATTAAATATAAAGTCTTCTAATTAGCATCCCATACTCTTCACAACCTAGTCCCTGACAATCTTATGAAATTTCTTCACTCTTTGGTCAAACCAAACTGTGCTTACTTGTTGGTTCTGCTACATAGTATGCAATCTGTTATCTCCATACTTTTTGTACTGGTTGTCCTCTAGTCTTCTTCTTAACCCTGATCTCTTAAAATCTCTAGTTTTCTTAAATTCTCAGTTTAAAATTCTTCCAGTAGAGACCTTCCTCAAAAGCCTTCAGATGCTAATGCCATTCTTTCAAAGGTAACTTTCCATTTACATGGTATAAAATATGTTTATATAAACATTGCTTTCTTCTTTTATAATATAATATCCTTGAATAAAGTGGTTGTTGTTCAGTCATTTCAGGATTCAGTTGTGTCTGACTCTTCATGACCCCATTTGGGCTTTTTTTTTCTTGGCAAAGATATTGGAAATGGTTTGCATTTCTTTTTCCAGCTCTTTTTTTAAAAACATTTATTAATATTCATTTTTAACATGGTTACATGATTCAAGCTCCTACTTTCCCCTTCACTCCCTGCTGTCCCCACCCATAGCCGATGCACATTTCCACTGTTTTTAACATGTGTCCTTGTTCAAGACCTATTTCCAAATTGTTGTTAGTTGCATTGGTGTGGTAGTTTCGAGTCCACACCCTCAATCATGTCCTCCTCAGCCCATGCGTTCAAGCATTTGTTTTTCTTATATGTTTCCTCTCCTACAGTTCTTCCTCTGAATGTGGGTAGTGTTCTTTACCATAAATCCCTCAGAGCTGTCCTGGGTCATTGCATTGTTGCTGGTACAGGGGTCCATTACATTCGATTTTACCACAGTATATCAGTCTCTGTGTACAGTGTTCTTCTGGCTCTGCTCCTTTCGCTCTGCATCAGTTCCTGGAGGTCTTTCCAGTTCACCTGGAACTTCTCCAGTTTGTTATTCCTTTTAGCACAATAATATTCCATCACCCACATATACCACAGTTTGTTCAGCCATTCCCCAATTGAAGGACATCCCCTCCTTTTCCAGTTTGTTGCCACCACAAAAAGCACAGCTATAAATATTTTCGTACAAGTCTGTTTATCTATGATCTCTTTGGGGTACAAACCCAACAATGGTATAGCTGGATCAAAGGGCAGGTATTCTTTTATAGCCCTTTGAGCATGATTCCAAACTGCCAGCCATCCAGCTCTTTTTTGCAGATGATGAAGCTGAAAAGGGTCAAATGACTTGCTCAGGGTTAACAGCTAGGGAATGTTTGAGGCTGGATTTGAACACAAATCCTTCTGATTCCCAGCTCTGTACTCTATTCCTTACACAACCCAGCAGCTCTTCCTTGAGAAAGTAGTTCCTTGTTTGTTTTTTTATTTTAATTTTCTGTCTTTCCAGTTCTTAGCAAGTATCCAGCATATTATGAATGCTTAATCAATGCTTGATTAATTGATTATTTTATTAATATATTTTCAATTACTTAATGACTAGATGGAGGTGATGGTAGAGGCATTGCTGACAAAATATGAAAATTCAGACTTACTGGTGAATATTTTTCTAGTCCAGAAAAAAGGAAGAACATAGGGTAGATTAAACTAGAGGACAGTGAGTTTTACTTAGATTCCTAGCAAATTTCTTTAATGAATTATTAAAGAGATAATGAACATCTAAAAAAAAAGAAGTGGTGATCACAAGGTTCTAACATGGCTTCACCAATATCCAATCATGAAAGATTAACCTGTTCTTCCTTTTTATTTTTTAGTTTGGGAATTGAATATATTTGTAGATCAGGAGAATAGGGTAAATACAGCCAACTTAAAATTTAGCAAAACCTTTGACAGAAAGTCTCTCACAAAAATTTTCTGTTAGAAAGAATCCACATAACTTAGAAAATATCCCTTTACTATACACCTGACAAGTATTTATCCAATTTCATGTCATGGTGGATGGAATACTGGAATTAGGAATATATAATCATTGAATTAATTAATTCAATAATTGAAGCCTTAATTAGGAAGAGGAGTTCAAATCTGGCCTCTGACTCTTATTAGTCCTGCGATCCTTGTCAAGTCACTTACCCTCTGTCTGTCACAATTTCTTCAGCTGTAAAATGAGGATTATAATAGCAACTACCTCTCAGGGTTATTGTGAGGATCAAATGAAATAATATTTGTAAAGTGTTCTGCATAGTACCTAGAATAGAGAAAAAAACTTTATAAGTGCCAACTATTATTATTATTTTTGTTACCTTACAAAGTTGCTGTGAGGATCAAATGAGATAATACTTGTAAAGCACTTTCCATTGTCTCTTTAACATATTGTGTGCATATATATGTGCCTTTTACATATTGTGGCTGGGGAAACTGCATCCCCCAGGGTGGCCTAGGGGTCCGCCCCCTTATTTCCTGGCATGGGATTGGTTTTCAATGGACCAATACTGTGCTCGGAGAGGGACCACGCCCCCTACTTACTGGTGTGGGATTGGTCTTAAATTGGACCAATCCCATGCTAAGGCAATGCCACGCCCACCATTTTCAGGCATGAGATTGGTCTATGTAAGGACCAATCCCCCATCAAGGAAAAACTTTGATAGATGCAGGTCCCTACTTTCTCTGCAAACTATATTGTCAGAGAGTATCTGAGAGCATTCAGAGGAAAAATGACTTGGTCAGGACTTGAACTAAGATCTTTATGACTTTAAGAGCAACTCTATTGACTCTACTATACTATTTTTTATATACACATACAGAATAAACACATGTAGGCTAAATAAGAAGCCATTAAGTAGAGAGTAATTAAAGAGGTAAGGCAACAAGATTGCCCAGTGGATAAAGTGCTGGTTCTGGAGTCAGGAAGACCTGAATTCAAATCTAGCCGCAGATACTAGCTGTATGACTCTGGGCAAGTCACTTAACTTCTGCTCACCTAGGAGACATCTAAGTGGCTCTATGTATAGAGAACTGGAATGGAGTCATGAATACCGGAGTTCAAATGTGGCCTCAGACCCTGAGCAAGTCATTTCACATCTAAACACTGGAGTGTCTTAATATCACTCTAGTATCTTTGCCAAGAAAACTCCATGGACAGTATGATCAACAGGGTCATAAGAATTAGACAGGATTGAATAATAATAATAAGTTAAAATTAACAATTAACAATTATTAAAAATATTAACAAAATTTAACAATAAATAACAATTAAGAGATAGGGCATTAAGTTTGGGGAGTCCTGGAAAAGACTTCATGTATAAGTTAGTACCTGCTCTGTCTTGAAGGAAGAAAGGGAATTTATAAGATATGGGGAGGGCACTGCAAAGACCTGGGGAAATAAGATGGGGCATCTATGACAAAAAGGGAAGTTTGACTGGATTGTGGAGTAGATAAAAGAGAATTCTCCAAAAGCTGATAAAAAAAAAATCAAATGATGTAAGATATGAATGGCTTTATTGCTACACAGCAGGTTGTATATTCTCTCCCAGAAGGAATGGGAAACAAATGGGATTTATCAAGTAGGGAAGAGACATCATTAGATAAACACTTAAAGAATCACATTGGCAACTTTGTGGGATCACTGAAGGAGTGGGGAGATACTTGAGACTGTATGTCCCATTGACCAGACATTGAAAAAGTCTAGGAAAGAAGTTCTAAGGACATGATCAAAGATGATGACTATGTGAATGCTAGAAAAGTCAGATGCTAGTGATATTGTATAGTTAGAAATGACAAGATTGTGTGAATGCTTAGATAGATTGGATAAGGGAGAGGGCAATAAATTTAGGATGACACAGAGGAAACCAACCCATGAGGCTGGAAGAGGTAGGACTTGAGCCTAGGACTCCCTGATTCAAAGGCTAACTTTACATTAGGCTATTTCACTTGCACTTGTGAACATGCACATGCACACACATACACTTATTGGTGCCTTTGAGAGAAACAGGGATGCTTGGAAGAGTAATGGATTTCTAGGAAAAGTTGATGACTTCTCTTTTGGATGTATTAAGTTTGAGGTGGTCAATATTTAAATGCCTAACATATGCCAGGAATGTGATAAATTCTAGAGATACTACTACTACTACTACTACTACTACTACTACTACAAATACTACTACTACTACTACTACTACTACTACTACTACTACTACTACTACTACTACTACTACTACTACTACTACAACAACAACAACAGTCCTTACCATTAGGAAACTTACAATCCTATAGAGCTAGATTATATATAAAAAGAAGCAAAAAAAACAGTTAGAAGGGGTAGGGCGGAGAGGAATAAAATTAATGTACCCAGGGAAGGCATAATAGAAAACATCAAAAGGACAGCCAAGTGGGAAATGAAGCCGTTCCATCTGGACCATGGCTTTCTCCTAATTCATGATGTAAAATAGGGATATAATAATAGCTACTCTACCGACTTTATATGGTATCAAGTGAGTTAATATATGTGAAAATATCTGGTAAGCCTAAAACATTATAAAAATGCAAGTTATAGCCAGGCATGGTTTTATTTGCCTCTAATCTGTGCTACTAGTGGAAACTGAGGTTGATGGATCTCCTGAGTTCAATAGTTCTGAGTTACAGAAAAGCTAAAGGCATTTGGATGTCTACACTAACTTCAGCACCAATATGGTGAGCACCAGACTGACTAAAAAAGGTTTGAACTAGCCCAGGTCTGAAATGGAAAAGGTCAGAAATCTCATGAGGATCTATGATGAGGTCAGGTCCACGAATGACCACTGCACTTCTCTAAGTAAAATATGGAGAACCATTTTCAAAAATAAAATCAAATTATGAGTCATAAATCATGATCCTGATGTCAGGAGCTTTGCATGGATACTTATTGTGGAAAAGAACAGCTAAACAGATACCTACAATATAGGGTGGTATAAAGAGAAGAGAGAAAGACAGAGATAAAGAAAAATAGAGACATTATCTATATCTATTTACAAATCTATGTCTATATAGATATAGATAGATAGATAGATAGATAGATAGACAGATAGATAGACAGATAGATAGATAGATAGATAACAGATAGACAGATATATAGAGATAGTTCTCCTTTAGAGAACATTGACCTCTTTTTGAATACTGAGGTCTGCCATTTCCTTCCAATTTAAAGGTTTTCATTGACTGAAGTAAGAAAATGTGGGCATAATGTTAAAAGTGTTAGATATCAGGTTTTAATCACAATTTTATATGATCTTAACCTCAGTTTCCTAATCTTAAAAATAAGGAAAATGAACCTAATGAACTCTAAAGATCAAACTAACCTAAATTCTTAGGATTCTGTGAGTAGGTTTGAGAAGGTAGAATAGAATCAAAGAATCAAAGTTCAGAAAGATATTCAATAAAGTCCTCTTTTCAGTCTCTATACTGAACATAGATCATTATGGTAGAATCTCCACTATGGTATTTACTCAGTGGCTACTCAATCAGCTACATTAACAAGGAACTCATTAAGTATTATCATGAGCCTTTTCAGTTTCAGACATTGCTAACTGCTAGAAAATCCTTCCTTGAATAGAGACACCTTCTTGTTCCTTTTTTGCTCCTCCTCATTTAACTTTTTTTCCCTCTTATATGGAGCTATTCAAAATAAGTCAGTCTCTTCAATATGATATTTGGAGATCATTGTCATGTTTCCCTTAAGTCTTCTCAGCTTATGGTTAAACATCCCTAATCTCTGGACTAGCTTTCATATGCTAATGTCTTTCATGAAACATTCTATCCTTAGCTATGCTTGTTTCATGTACTACTAAAAAGAAGTCTTTTAAAGGTTAAGAGTCTATATTGTGTTATGTAGTAGAGCAGGGCCAGGCTCATGATTTTCTTGGTATAGGGAACTCTCAATGTGAAAGCTTCTCATGTCAATCTAGATTGGCATCTTCTCTGCAAATTAGAGCATTTCCTGGGGGCACAAGAGAGTACCTGGCACATAACAAATGTTGAATAATTTTCTTTCCCCTTGGGGGCAGAGGTATGGACCTGTGATTTCATGCATTAAGTGCCTTTCCTTTGATTACATAGATCAGAGGAGAACCTTAAAGGCAGAGCTTCTTAGATCATCAGACCTTTTCCTATCCACTATCCTATATCTCTTTTTATATCCACAAATTATGGGTGCTTAACGTGAATTGTTGTAAATCATTCATAAGAGATTTTCAAATGAGTTTGTCTACCCACTAGTAAAACACTCTATACAAAATTTGTTCGCCCTTGTTATTTCTGTTCTATTGTTTCTTCCACAAATTCAATGAGAAGTCTTTTCAGTTGTTTCCCCTGCACAAATACCAACATCTAATTCAAGAAAAAGCCAACCCTGTACATCCAAAACATTGCTTTTCCAGCTTAATTTTGGGTAGAATCCAAATATGGGTTAAATTTTTAGAACCTCTCTTGAGATACTAAGGAGAATGTTGCCTCCCTCGAGTTCCCAGAATATTAATGAAAACATTCTGTTGCCCATGAAGTTGTAGGTGTACTTCAGACTGATTTTATATCAGTCTTTTCTTTTGAATGCTCCTAGCTTTGATTTTGGCATTGACTACAAGAAATACACTTTATAAGTCTCTAGCTCCCATGTCTCTAAATTGCACTTTCTGAAAAACTTGCTATTTCGGCACAGAACATAGAGATTGAATGCAAGGCTATAATTCACTTTCAAGTTTTCTGCTGATGACATAAACCACAAGAGCTTGTTGGTTTATGAACAGCACCAGGACACAGAGATTGAATTACAGCATGTGTAGGTGAGCAGAGATAAAGGATTGCAATGTACCACCCAGAGCTAATAGTTTCTTTCAATTTAAATTGTAGACATGAGAATTTTTTTAATGTAGAAGAAACAGTTTATCTCTACAGAATTCATATTTCATCACAGATAACCAGGCAAAAAAGTCATTTGAAACAATATCTAATCTACACTCGAGGCATTGTGAAAGCCAGAGTTGATACCAGGCGGCCAGGGAATAACTTTGGTATGTCCAATAACTGAGGTATATCTGAATTTACAAAGAAATTATTATTAGATTTAATATTTACATTAGACTGTAAGGCTTATGTGCATTATGTTATTTGATCAGATGAGAAAGATGCTATTATGACTGAATTTGTAGATAAAGAAATTGAGTTTCATAAAGTTTAAGTAACTCATTCAGCTTCACAAAGCTAGAAAGGATCAGAGGAAAAATTTGAACCTAAGACTCTTTTTACTTCAAGTCTAGTGCATTTTCCAGTCATTTCTTAGGCACAGTCTCTAAAAATGATATGCTCTAATGAACTTTATTTTTTTAAGCTCTGGTGAAAAGAAATGATTACTTCCTTTTCTTGTAAGCAGGACTTGCCAAAGCATTACAAAGTTTCCTTTGTAGTGTTGAATCCCAAGTTAGTTATTCTGTTCATTAGTTATGAGAGGATCTTTCTTAATAGGCACTGTGGCTGTAAGAGGTGTCTTTGGGGTGAGGGTGGCCAATGATAGGGAATAAATCATAAGCACAACACAACACTGATAAGCATAGATAGCGTGCTATAAAATTCTTAATTCAATGTTAAGCTTCAATGGCTTTAATTTTTATTTCTTTTTAATATTTCAAGGTTGATTTTTAACATTTTATTAAAAATTTTAATTCTAAATATGCTCCCTCCCCCATTCCTCTCCCACCAATTGAGAAGACAAGCAATATAGCAATCATCTGTGTGAATTAATGCAAAACATTTCCATATTACCACATTACAGTTTTTAAAAAAAAGAAACATAAAGAGTGAAAGAGATATGCTTCAATTTGCACTCAGAGTTCATCAGTTTTCTCTCTGGATGTGGACAACCTACTTCATCATGGGTCCTTCTGAACTATCTTGGGTCATTGTATTGACCAGAGTGGCTGAGTCTTTCATATTTGTTCATAGTTAAAATATCACTCTTATTGTTTACATTATTCCCCTGATGCTACTTACTTCACTTTGCATGAGTTCACATAAGTCTTCTTAGGATTTTCTGGAAAATATTCTACTCATCATTTCTATGTCACAATAATATTCCATCACAATCATATATCACAACTTGTTCATCTATTCTCCAACGATGGACATCCCCTCAATTTCTAGTTTTTTGCCATCAGAAAAAAAGAGTTGTTATCAATGTTTATTTTTTAATTGGTCCTTGCCCTTTTTGATCTCTTTAGAAAACGAATTCAGTAGTGATATTGCTGGGTACAAGGGTATACCCAATTTTATAGCCCTTTAGGGGTAGTTCCAAATTGTTCTCCAGAATGGTTGGACTAGCTCACAACTCCACCAACAGTATATTAGTGTCCCAGTTTCTCCATATCCTCTCGGGCTTTTATCCTTTTCCTTTTTCTTCATGTTAGCAAATCTAAAAGGCATGAGATGGTACCTCAGAGTTATTTTAAATTTGTATTTCTCTAATGAAAGTGATGTAGAGTTGAAAACTGCCTGTTCATCATATCCTTTGATGATTTGTCCATTGTGGAGAGACTCTTATTTTTATAAAATTGACTAAGCTCCTTATGTGTTTTAGAAATGAAGCCTTTATCAGAGAAACTTGCTCTAAAATTATTTTCCCCATTTCCTTCTTTCCTTATAATCTTAGCTACACTGGTTTTGTTTTGTGCAAAAACATTAATTTCATGTGATCAAAATGATCTATTTTAATTCCCACAGTCCCTCTCTAGTTCTTTTTTGGTAATAAACTCATCTCTTATCCATAGAAGACAGATAACATTTTCCATGTTCCCCTAATTCACTTATAAAATCACCCTTGATGTCTAAATTATGTGCTCATTTTGACCTTGTCTTTGTATGTGCTGTGAGATGTTGATCGATGTCAACTTTCTGCCTAACTGTTTTCCAGTTTCTCCAGCAATTTTATTCAAATAATGGGTGAGTTCTTGTTCCCAATGTTTAGGTCTTTGGGTTTATCAAACACTAGATTTAGGTTTTAGATTTAAACTTATATTTGATAAACTATGTCTATCAAACAATGGTTGTTTCCTACTGTATATTATATACTTACTCTAATCCACTGAATCACCATGCTATTTCTTAGCCAGTACCAGATTAATTTGATAGTTACTGCTTTGTAATATAATTTGTCATCTGCTATCACTAGACTACTTTTCACATTTTTCATTGATTTTCTTGATATTCTTGACTTTTCTTCTTCCAGATTAACTTTGCTATTGTCTTTTCTAGCTCTGTAAAATAATTATTTGGTATGTTGATTGGTATGGTACTGAAAAAAGTAAATTAATTTAGGCAGAATTGTCATTAGGACTTTTGGGATACCCTATAATGTTCATGAGGGTTCAGGCTATCTCACTTTATAATTTGTATCCCCAGTACCTAACATGGTACTTTACTTGTAATACTCTTTATATGACCATATATTCAGAGTTGAAGGTATTTTAAAAATCATCAAGTCCAACTTCTTCATTTTTCATGTAAAGAAACTGAGGCTCCTAGAACTTAAGTGAATATACAGCAAAGGTGACTGAGAAGTTGTGGGCAAATAGGAGGAGAATCAGAATAAAGTAGTATTACTAAAAACTTGAAAGAAAAAATAATCAAAAGCTACAGAGATCTCATAAAGAAGGATGATTAGAAAAAGGCTATTAGATTTGGCAATTATGAGATTATCGATAACTTTGGGGCAAGTAGTTTCTATTATTTTTGTTTTTAATTCACCTTGATTTCCATTTAAATCCCCTCCTTCCATTTCTTCAGCCATCTCCTGTAACAAAAAATAGCAATGAGAGAGGGAGAAAAAAAAAAGCAATTCAGCAAAATTATCCAATATACCAACTGGGTTTGATAGTATATGTAATGTTCTGCACCTATAGTCATCTCACTTCTTCAAGGAAGAAAAAAAGAGTAATATTTTTTTCCTTTCTTCTGCGGATCCAAGCTTGATAATTATAATTATATCGAATTCAATTTATTTCGTTATTCTTTCCATTTACATTGCTGTATTCATTGTTTTCCTGGTTCTGTTATAATATAGTCCTTTAAGATTTGCAAAGCATTCTGCTTATATTAGCTCATTTTCATTCCAAAGCCTTACGAGGCAGGTACATCGATCTTTATTGTCAGAGATACTGAATAACAAGGACCAAGGCTGTGTGTAGCAGGAATCAGGGCTTTGCTCCAAGTTGTTTACATTGAGGGAATCATACGTATTTCCTTCTGTCATATCAGTCTTGCTCTTCTCAGCCCCAGAAGGAAGAGAGAGGAACAATTTAAATCAGAATCACAGAATATAAAATCCAGCTAGGACCTCAGTAGCCGTCTAGTTCAAGTTATATCAAATGACACCTTTTGTTATTGTTGAGTCATTGCAGTCATGTCTGACTGTTCACAATCCCTTTTGGGATTGGATAAAGATTTTGGAGTGGTTTGCCATTTTATTCTTCAGTTCCTTTTACAGAGAAGAAACTGAGTCAAACAGAGTTAAGTGACTTGTCCAGGATCACACAGCTAGTAAGTGTCTGAGTCTAGATTTGAACTCAGGTTTTCTTGACTTTTGACCTGGCACTCTACCTAGTCTACTTAACTGCCCTTATAAACATTTGTGTGCTAAATAATGCTAGATATTATTATTGTTATTATATCCCCAAAAGAATTAACCATACCATAAAACTAAGTGTTTAATCAGCCTCTTTCTTGAAAACCACCAATGAGAGAGAAATTTATTACTTTCCAATCTGGCTGATTTTACTCTAAAATAGCTTGAACAATAAGGAATGTTCTCTAGCCCAAACCCAAACATTAAGTTTAAATTTCCTTGGCAAATAGCTTCTCTTTTTGGTCATAGGGTTCAAACAATGTTTAACTTATTTTCTATGTCAATTTTCTTTTTGTCAAAAATATTCAAAAATTTTCAAATAATTGAAGATCATTATCAAATATCTTTGAGTCTTTCTTTAAGCTATACCTTACCCATTTTTTCAAACCTTTTTCATATATCATGGACTCAAGAGCATTCAACATTGTAGTTGCCTTTCTATACTGATTCCCATCTAACCAAGTCCAATGCTACTGTCCACAACTAAACAGATATTCCAAATGTGTGGTTTGATAAGAGCAGAGTACAGCTAAATGACATTCTCCTTATTTTTGGAAATTTTTCTCTTAAAACAATCTATGATCCAATTAGCATTTTTTATTATTATAGCATTGTTGACTCTTTGGGTTGGAAAACCTAAATAAATCCCCAGATGGCTTTCAGCCAAACTGTTATCTTTCCATGTTTTCCCTATTATGTATTTCTGAAATCAATTTTAAATGCTTCTGCAAAGTTTTATATTTTAACTGTTATCTTATTAGACTTAATTCACTATTCTAGACTATTAAAACTTAAAAAAAAACTGACCCCATTTTCCAGTGTGTTATTTATCTCTTCCAGCTGTGAATTTGAAAAAGATATCGACTATATTTCTTATATTAGTCATTGCTAAAAATGATAATATAGATTTAAACATGCAAGAACTCTCTTTCCAAGTTGACCTGGAAAAGAGCCAAGTAGATATGGTGGGGGGGTACTCATTGACAATTAAAGTTATCTCAAGTTGAAATTCACTTTTGTATTAGTTAAATTATAGATTTTGAGAATCAGGGACATAGTTCCATCTACCTTACACTAACTCATGTTTATTGAGTAATATGCAATATATTACTGGGGCACTTAGTCTTGCAGAGAGATTGCAATCTGGATAAAACTCCCATCTCATCACCAAAAAATATTGTAGCTTAAATTTGATTTAAAGACATTAGGCACCCCCAACCCACACACATAGGCTCTTATGTGGCAGAATTCATGCCAGTTGGCTCAGATTGGGCCCCCAGTTGGTTTTGGATGACTGGGATGTTTGGGACTGTGAAGCTCTATTATTACATAAACAAAGGAAGTTGAATTTTTGGATCTAGAAGCAGAAAACTCCTGCCATCTTTAGTTACTCTATTTATAAGTAGATAACATAAAGCTAAACAGAATAATTGCTAGGGTTCCTTTTAGGTCAGGGAGTGTATTTATTTATGTATGTTGATAAGACAAAATCTAGTTATCTCCATCTGCATGTCCTCCCCCTCCTGCTTGGTGAAGATGTCTTATCAAACCAGCCTGTATCAACTACTTCATGAGGTAATGATTTCAGTATGTACATGAAATTCCTATTTGAGAACATGATGGAATAGATCATGTCTGAGATCTCTTACATCAATAAGATTCCACGACACTATGACTGATAAAAAAAACATCTTCAGGAACAATTAAAATCTTTAAATCCTCCATTACTTTTTTACAAGGAACAAGTAAAAGAGCATATTAAATTATATGTTAAGCAATAATGTAGAGAGAATCAAAAAAAGTTTTAACTGCAAGGGCACTTAGAGGTCATCTAGTCTAAACCTCTACTTAAGGCAGGGATTCCCTCTAGAGAAGAACCTAGAACCCCTAAGGCATAGGTAGAGCATTTCCCCTTTTCTCTGATCTCTTTGGCATGTAGAGATTAAAATTAATATACAATATCTCCAAATATGATATTTATAAAGATTATTAAAATTTTATTTTGGCAATATTCGCTTAATTAAGAATGTTAGGAAGGAGAAGCTAGAATATTTTCTAATTTCTAATGATATGACTAACGTCAAAGGAATAGCTCATATATGTCCGAGAATGTTCCAATATGCCCCCGACTGATTTAGGTTACACAACAGTAAACACAAAATAGTCATACCTTGATATCAGTCTTGTAGGTTTAAAAAAATTGTACCCCAGGGACTGCATATCCCAGCATTCCCTACTCCTCCCAGAGTTCCCTTTTCTGAAGTCCTGCCATTGGTCTGTGCATAAATGGGCGGATCCCAAGCCAGGACTGGGTCCCCTTTGTTTTTTTTTTGTTTGTTTTGTTTTGGCTGAGTCTTGAGGAGGCAAAGTGTCTCCCTTAGCACCCCTTTCTCTTCTCTTACCCCTTTTTTTTCCTTTTCTGCAGTCTCAAATAGAATTAAATTTTGTCTGAAAAGAAATATGTAAGACGTTCAATTGATGGAATGTTTCTTAGGAAACTGAGTACTGTTTAGATATAAGTATACCAATTGGAGGTGGACTGTAGCGATTGATAAAGGGAAATCTCAAATGGGGGAACTTCCCCTTACCTGTGCAGTTCAGAAGTACCTTTTCTGGAAATTCGATTCCAAATAAGTTGCCTGGAACACTGCAAAAGTAAGTGATTTGCCCAGTGCACATAGTCAATACATGGATCAAATGAGATCATCCTTGGGGGGAGAGAACCATTTAGCATCCCGCCTGCCACATGGCATGTTCTCCATGAATGCTTATTCACTTCACCTACTCTGTGTGTGAAAGGCAAAGCTTGAAACTTAGTTTTTCTTCATTTTCCCCCTCTTTTTTAAACCAGTATATGTGGAATAGAAGAATGCACTGGCTAAAAGTGGGGGGGGGGGGAAGAAGGGCTTGCTATGGAGCAGGTAGTGTAGTAGAAAGACCTTGCTCTTTCTCCCACCACCATGGGATTATCTTTGACCCCTCTTTTCATGCCTCATACCCAAGAAGCTACCAAGTCCTTTTGATTATATGTCTGTAATACCTCTAGTATATATTCCTAATTCTTTTATGGGAATTTATTTTTCATATGCTGTGTTATTCCTATCTGGGTCCTGGATTAGAAGATCCAATGAATCTGTTGATCTTTACATTTCCTTTGTTTTTAGGAATTCTAAGGAATGCATTCCTTCCCCACCCCCAAACCCCCCATATAAAACTTGTTTAATAGGTATAGAAGATGATTTTCTTCCTGAATACATGACCCCATCACCTATGGAACTCAGGAGAGGTTGAGAAAGTTTGAAGGGACCATCTCCCAATTAGCTATTTACCCATTAGAGATGTCTTAGGATATTCAAGTAAGGAGCTATTATTGTTTTTAGGGACCTGAGCTAGGGGAATCCTTGTCTTTTTGATTGCTGAGAGAATTATTTGACCAAATTAGAATGTCTTACCTATCAATTAAGAAATTAGCTGAAAATCCAGAAATACTGGACACTTGCAAAACCTTGCCAATTTGATGTAACATTTCCTATCCAGCCTTATCTCAAAATCTAATTAGCATTTATTGAATACTTCAAGAAGAGAAGAGAGGAAAAGAGAAGTAATGTTAGTCATATCTAACCTGTATTTCCCATAATTAACATGTTGTAATCACTTAATAAATATTTGTTGAATTGAAATGTTATGGCTAATAAGGTATTGTGAGGAGAATCTAAGTTTATATATGCAATGATTTTTGAAAATCTTACTTTTTTGTCTTGGAATCAATACTGCATATTGATTCCAAGGTAGAAGAACAGTGAGGGTCAGACAACAGAGGTTAAGTGACTTGCCCAGGGTCACACAGCTAGGAAGTATCTGAGGCCAGTATATGCAATATTCTTTAAAAACATTAAAGCACCATGTAGACAACTGGATTTAGTAAACAGAAGGTCTGGATTTGTACTTACAAAGAATATATATATATATATATATATATATATATATACCATATACTAAGGTTATCATCATGCCCAAATTGCTTAATATCTCCATTTCTTCAACTCTCAAAATAGAAATGAAAGGCAGCATCATACAGGGAAGCAATTCTCAAAATTTGGACTCAAGATTTCTGGGAGTTCTAAGGACCCTTCCAGTCCGTTAATAATACTAAGATATCATGTATCTATTAAAATACTTCTCTTTCCAACTACATACTTATGTGAGGCTAGATTTGATTTTCTTTGTATATTTCAATCAAAATAATATATTACATCAAATTGAAGTCAGAGGCAGGTAAAAGAATCCAACAGTCTCTGATGAAGCCAGACATAAAATGAGATTTACCAGAACCTGTAAAACAATCCTACTCATCCCAGTATTTTTTATTTGGGAAACATGATATTTTCACAAAAAATATGTTAATATAATAAGTTTATGATTGCTATTTAAAATGAATGAATAAATACATTAAATTATATTAGTTTTAACTTCTAATACAGTAAATATTGATGAATATAACAAAATAAAGAAAAAATATGTACATCCTCTATAATTTTAAGAGTATAAATGTGTCTTGGGAACAAAATTTTTGAAAACTGTAGCTAGTTAATTGGCCTTGGAATCAAGTTGATATGGATTTAAATCCTGTCTCTGACAAATAATGGCTATTCGTCTCTGAGCATAAAACTTAATCCTTCTGTACTCCCAAGACATCTCTCTATTACCACAAGTATCAGGAAGGTACTGATCTGTATGTCAGTTGCAAGCAGGACTTCCTTCATTCATAGAGGGAATTCCCAAAATTAATCAAATCACAAATATAGACAAAAAAAAAGACACGGTAATAACAACTATAATCCTTTCCTAAGAAGATTGTAGCAAAGCTCATCTTGAGATAGACAATCTAGAAATGGTTTGTAAACCTAAAAATGTTATATAAAAATCATGTAATAATATCACCATCACAACTGATTTTCAAACAACCTAGAACCAGTTCTTGACTCTGCCACTATCTGATCTTGGGCAAATGACAACCTTTCTGGACCTCAGTTTCCTCACTCAAAAATAAGGAATCCATTTGCATGATCTTCAAAAGTTCTTTCAATCTTGTGATTTTAAGGTAACATGTGGCTTCAGGTTCATTTTTTTTCTTGGTAGAGATTGGGCAGCTTGGTGGTGTAGTAGATAGAGCAAAAGACTTGAGTTCAAATCTGGCCTCAGATACTTACTAAGTATATGAGCCTGGGAAAGTCATTTAACTCTATTTGCCTCAGTTTCCTAATCTGCTAACTCAGCTGGAGAAGGAAGTGGCAAACGGCTTCAGTGTCTTTACCAAGAAAACCCCAAATGGGGTCACGGAGAGTTGGACACAACTGAAACAACTGAACAAATAAGAGATTAAAAGAGACTCTCATAAAATGGACTTGTGCCTTCTGTAGCTGCATGTTTATGTCTTATAAAAAAAAAATCATTGCTATAAACCCTGCAGGGACTCTAATCCCTCCTGGCACTGTGGAAACAAGGGGGTGGCATAAAGAGAAGGCTGCAAGAAGACCTTTTGAATGTTTATTACAAGTGACAAGAATGGTAGCCCAGAAAATGGCTTCCCAGGCTTTTTTTTCCTATGGATTTTCAGACTAGGATAGACACAAAAATAGTCACTGTGCAACTTTGAAGCTAAACTTCCCACTTAGTTGTTTCTGAAAATGTTTAGATCAACTAAACCACTTTCAAATACCTGTAGGAAACTGACAGGGAGGTAGTATGGGCAGAGAAAAAATTGTTTCAGAAACAATCAAAGTATTATAGGCAGAGTCCAGAGATTTTAGAGTTGTTTGTGAAAAGGTATAAGCCTTCATTATGTTATGCTAGAAAGTTCCCTCACTGAATATACAAGCAACTTTGGAAAAAGTAGAAGGAAAAAGTACATGGCCAATCTCTGATATTCTACAATCATGAGAAGTTACCAAGAGAAAAGCAAAAAATAAAAGTAAATTCTCTTGAGAAAGTGAACAATTGAACACATAGAAATGTGGATGTTTGATGGGTCAAAAAGAATATAATAGAAATAGTTCATATAAAAAGTAATTATCTCGACAAAGTGCAGGGAATACTTTTTATTTTGCCTGTTATCTAACTTAAGTTGTGTCTCTGTGACAGCCCCTGAAACTTCCAGAAGTGAAAATGGTAGAAGAAAGGATGTTGTTCAGTTCCTTTAAGTACTACAATTATTTCTCAAAGGGAAAACAAACAAAGACAAAATGGAAGATTCTGCCATATTAGCAAATCTCAGCATTGGAAAGGACTTTCAGGGCCATATTGCTCTACCCATTCCTGAATGAGAATCCTTTTGGCAGCATGATTCTCAAATAGTCATTAAGGACGGTTCTTTGAAAACACCCAGTGAAAGGAAGTTCACACTTTGCCAAAGCAGAAATTTACATTTTTTAGATGTCTCTAAATTGTTCAGATAGAAAGAAGTTTAACCACTTCTGTAATTTGATTTTAGGCATTTTGATATTTGTTATTCTGTACCATCAGTATTCGCTTCTGCAGAGTTTTCTTTGCTTTATAAAATTTGGAAACGGTCATGTAATGAGGAAAAGTCAAGAAAAGGACCGCCTTTCTTAAGAATAGCCTGGGGCCTCTGTCAATGTAGTACTGCATTTAATCTTAAACCCTGCATTATAGATCTCCAGTATAGCTAAGCTATTCCTACTCAGACAAAAAAAGAATAAGTCTCGAACCAATGGGTAGAGGTTGCCAAAAAACAGCTTTCAGATTAGCATCAACAATGATACTAATAAATAAATGGTACTTTGTATTAAGACGGATGAACTTATGAATTGAACTGGTAAAAACTTCATTTTCAAGGTTTTTTTAAAGAAGAGGATTAATCATGGACAATTTGGACTAAATGGTTTGGAAGTTTTTTGGGTAAACGAAAGAACCACCAAACAGCACAGCTACCCACAACTACCACCCAGCAACCATCACCATCACCCAGAATACTAAGAACCTGGGCTCATCACCAGCATCTTAATCCTAATAACTGCCAGGACCATCAACAACTTCCAAAGCCGTTCACAAGGAGAATGAGCTGCTGTGGAGTGGGAATGGGGGGAAGGGTCTCACTCTAGCCCCTATCCTCAATTTTCAATGAAAGGTCCTATAAATAAATTTCTTGGCAACATTGTAAAAGGGTCTCTTGATTAGGCTGAATTATGTGGCTTGTTAGATGCCTTTGTTGGGATTAAAATATCTGTAAATATGCATATGCACATATATATATACATAATTTATAATTTATTTATTAGTAAAGATTATAGAGGAAAGATCACATGATCACCTGGTCACCCTAATTCCTAGCTACCCCAACTCTGCTCTAAAGAGTCTCCAGCTCAGGAAAAAAGCACATGCCTGTTCCCTCCTCTTTCTCATAAACAAGTCCAGCGATGTCACTCCTTCTGCATCTCTTTGTTTGGAAAGACTTGACCTCATTCTGGGTCAGATCCAAGTCTTCTCATTCTTCTCACCTAGTTCCAGGAGTCATGAGGCACTTAGGGTCAGTCTTCTACTGGAACCAGGGAGCCAGGGGACCTCTGGCATCATGTCATACTACTCATGCACGGCCAGTCAAAGGCTGGGGCTAATATCAACCAAGAATGGCTTTATAAATGGAATAAAAGGGTAAAAATTTATATTAAATTCATATACTTTTAAACAACAAAGTGTTGTGTTGTTGTTTTTTTAATAAGTTTCTGTGTATGTGTTTATTTGCTAGTGAGTACGATAGAAAGAGAATATTTGGTGTCACAGAATTTCAAAGTTGGGGGGAGGATTTCAGCATCCTCCTTTTTGTCCTTCTAATTCCCAAATAACAATCTATAATATAGCACACCTAACCTGTAGTCATCTAGACTCTACTTGAAACCCTCACATCAAAAATGACTTTCGTCGAGTACCACACAGAACTTGCTGAGCGAGCTCATTTTACCAGCGAAGAGCTCAGACTTTTAGGAATTTACTTCCTTGCTTCAAGATTAAATCTGCCTCTCTGAAACTTCCAATCATTACTCCTAGTTCTGCGTTCTAGGGTCAAGTCGAACACGTCTAATCCCTCAGCCACCACATGGTCACCTTTGGAGAACTTGAAGATAGCCATCACATCCCCGTCGTTTTCTTCAGGCTAAACATCCCCAGTCCTTTCAGCTAGTGATAATACTGATGATTCAAATACTCTTCTTCTACAAGTTAGAGTTGAACTACTGCCAGATGAATCCATGTCATCTTTTTTATTGTCTGTATAAGGCTGAGCAATCGCTCAAATTCGATGGACCCTGTTTTCACCCCCTGTAAAATGAGATGGTGGGGCCAGATGATGTCTATGGTTCCATCAAGAAATACAGTCCTTTGATGCTATGTGTGCCAAAGTTATCGATCAGCGAACTATTTGTATATAAGTTCTTCCATATATATATGTATATAACACAGGATAGTTATAGGAGGAAGACTCTAGACTAAAACTCTGACATAGATCTGGGACATAACTTGGAAAACAAGCACGAGAGGGGTGAAAACTTCAAAAATATCTAGAAGCCAACATTTGAGGCAGAACTAGGAGTGTGAAACCATTTTGTCTGTCTAGAGTAAACATATCAGTTACGAAACATAAAAAGAAAGGCAGATAGAGCAAAGTTAAAAAAATATTTAAACACAGTCAGGTAAGTGGGAGCCATATACAGATACATTAACCAGACAGAGGGTTAGACACTTAGAAGGCATTCATTTGCCTTCCTAGACCATAAGAAAAGGTAGAAAGATGGTCCCATGTCATTTTATCTTAAATGTCCGCAGGAAAAGAGATTTCTGTTCTCCCATCCTTTGTACTCAAAGAAGACCAAAATGACATGATATTTGGGTCTAACCATGGCTAATAAGTTAGATTATGAGCTCAGAAGTCTCTACCTCAAGTTAGGTACAAAGAGTCCACTTGAAAATTTGCAATGGAGATATCTCTAAATTTGCCAGAATAAATCTTGAGAAGTGATATCATATTTGTTAAAGTCGGAGAAGATGAATTGCAGAGAATGTAATCAAAAATAACTCTCTCTACTCAGCTCCTTGCCATTTCCACTTGTTTATTTTTAACAAAGAGTTGGTTTACAATTGGTTTTGGGTTCTGTTATTTCTTTCAAATTGACTTTTGTTCTTTCTCTCTATAAAAGTATTAGTGACCCACACATATGAGTTTCCTTATGTCCCTTTATTCTAGTGACAGCTGGGAATTTCAATTACCCAGAAGATAGACTTTCCTAGTTCTAGAATGGGAGCCCTCATCTCCATCTTAATTTTAGAGAATCTGTTCTTGTCTGGGGCCTAGTCAGTCACTCATTCACATAAGATTCCCAAAGGAGTAAAGAAGGGAAAAATGCCTGAAATGATTACTCTCTGGCAATGTGGACTAGTTTATTGAAAGAAGACGTTAGGAGGGATTGTTCAGTAGGAGAGGTAAGTAGAGATTCCAGAGGATGGACTGGTTTAACAAGTATATTCTGCCCTGAGAAAAGTCCTGTGCCAAAATAGCCCCTCCCTAGGCCAGCTTGGACTCAGCTCCAGTTATAAAGCAGTCTGATTGGTCTGGGCCAATAGGAGCCAAAGCTGGTGAAATGCCAGCGTGGTCAAGAGTGACCCATTTAACTCGGTACAGCAGTAGTTTGCCCTGTCCTACTGAGACACCATATAAGCATATAAATAAAGACATATGGTGGCTACAAGAAGAACATTCTAGACTAAAACTCTGACCTAGATCTGGGAGAGAACTGGGAAAGCAAGACAAGGAGTAGCCTAGAAGCTAATGTCTGATTTTAGAGAATCTGTCTCTAGCCACACACCATACTCATTCACTTGAGCTGCTGATCCACTGGAGATATTTATGAAAATCAACCCAATTAACAGAAGAGCAATTCATTTCTCTCCAAAGCCATAGCCTATACTGAACATCATGAAGGCTCTCAGAAATCAGAAAGGCTGTCAAGACGATGCAGTTTGAGAGACGTGTATTACTCGGCCATGTATATTCCCCCCATGTGTGCTTGATTGTTGTTTTTCAGTCATTTCAGTCATGTTGGATTTTTCCTGACCCCATTTAGGGTTTCCTTGACAAAGATTCTGGAGTGGTTTGCCATTTCCTTCTTCAGTGTATGGCCCATAGTAGGTGCTCAATAAATACTTACCACCCCCATATAAATATTGCCCATGATTCTTAGTTATTATGTAGATTTTCACCAACACATATATACCTATATGTATAAATTTAATGATGTCTTGTTTAAGAATAAATATTTTTTTCCAAATTATTGTTTGGAGGGTAGCTTTGTTTTAATATAGCTTTGATGAATTATCTGAATTATAAATCATTTTTTTCCAAAGAAAGTGTTTTATTTGTTCAGCTACAAAGAGTATTTGTTTACTAATAACAATGTGTTCACGACCAGAGATATTACTTGTCTTGCTTCAATGAATATCAAGGCTCATGTGTAAATTAGAAGCCATGTGTTTATAAGAAAACAATATGTTAAATTTTTAAAAATAGTTGTTCTCTTTAAGAAGTTAACCATGCCCCCTAGAGTTTTGTTCATGCTACTAGAAGACTTTTGCTCAGAAAAGCTTTGCCATAAATAATGAAATGATAAACTTTAGTCCTATCTATCTACATTGCATGAATGAATTACAAATAAGAGATTCAGTCTTTTCACTGAAACATTTTTCAGGGTTCCAACTTTTTGAATTGACCTTAAACTAAATTGATCTCTTCTTTTGGGGGACTCTTCTTTCACCTAGGGATAGTGACCATTCCTATTTTAGTGATTATTTATTCACTGTCCTTTATGTGTGTTAGTCATGAATTCCATGTAAATGGGGCATGCTTTCTTTGGAAATTACATTTTGTAGAAGCTTGTGCAAGGTAGAAGAGTTTGGAGACATCATAAATTGTTCAAACTTTCTAAAATGTGGGGATGAATGTATCCTAGAGAAGCGGAGAGGCAGATACAAACAGATGAGAGACCAAGACCCATACAAAGAGAATAAAGACTTTGAGAAAAAGACACACATAGAGAAGATGATGATTATGAAGAAAAAGAGGAAACGAAAGAGGAAAAAAAAGCAGGAGAAGGTGAAGGAGGAGGAGGAGGAGAAGAAGAAGAAGAAAAAAAGAATAAGAAGAAGAAGAAAAAGAAGAAGAAGAAGAAGAAGAAGAAGAAGAAGAAGAAGAAGAAGAAGAAGAAGAAGAAGAAGAAGAAGAAGAAGAAGAAGAACAACAACAACAACAACAACAACAACAACAACAACAACAACAACAACAAGAAAGGGAGGAGGAAGAGGAAGAAGAAAAATAAGAAGTGAGGAAGAGGAGGAAGAAGAAGAAGAGGACCAATGACATCATGATGTCTGAGTCAAGGCATGTTGCGTTCCACTGAGTCTGATCAGCCCCATATGAGCTTGGAAGGCTCTGTTATTGGTCAAGTAGCCACTTGCCTAAAAGTCTCTTCTTATTCCATACCTTTAAGGGCTTTAGAGAAAAGAAATATGACTAAGTGTGTATAGGTAGAATTATAATTTTCAGTTTTTAAAGACCTAGAAGATAGTAATTAGGGGAAAATAGCTGTTTTAAAGAGAAGTAAAAATCAAGTCCAAAGAGGAGATCTATGAGGATCTACCCATTTGACTCACTACTCAGCATAATCAGGTAAACATCATTCACCTTCACTGTTACCAAATCTACAGGGAGGATAGAGGAGTACATAAAAAATCATAGAATCATATATCTGGAGCTAAAGGGGAACTTGGAAACAATTCCATCCAATCTCATTCCATACACTAGGAAATGTCTCAGAGAAATTAAATCACTAACAGAAGTTGGATATGAAGTCACGTCTTCTGATTTCAAAATCAAAGTTCCTTCCAATGAACCATATTGTTTCTCCTTGTGGAGTAGAAAGAAAGGGTAAACTAAGACATCTGTATTTCCTTTCTTCTCACCTTCCTCATTTCCTTCCTTCCTACCTCCTTTCTTTCATTTCTTCATCCCTTCCTTCCTTTCTTCCTTCTTTCTTCCTTCCTTCTTTCCTTCAATCCTTCCTTCCTTCTTTCTTTCCTAACTTCCTCCCTCCCTCCCTTCCTCCCTCCCTTCCTTCCTTCCTTCCTACCTTCTGTTTCCTGATCATTCTAGCTACTACTTGTCAAATTATTGCTTCTAAAATACATGTCTGACCAGGTTACTCCCAAATTAAACTAAAAAAAGAAAAACTTTATTGGTTCTTGCTTAATTCTAGGGTAAGTTATGAAATTGTCAATCAGGTATTTAAAACTCTCCACAATCTGGCTCCAATTGAACACATTTTCTTACGTATTGCATAAATTCCTTCACATGTTCTCAATTACAGTCAAATGGACCTGTTAGTTGTTTTTTTTTTTTATGTCCCCATTCCTGCTTCTAGGACTTTGCATGAGTCTTTCATATTCTTCCTCCTCATTTCTGCCTTTTAGAATCCCCTGCATCCTTCAAAGCTCAACTCGATTTAAAACTGCTATATGAGGCCTTTGTAGATTTACCTTGCCCCAACACCAATTTTTAATGTTCTTTCCTTCTTGAAATATCTTTGCTTCTACTTGTTATTTATTCATTTGTATAGATAAGGGTAGCCGAGTGATACATTGGATAGAATACTAGGCTTGGACTCAATAAGTTTTTTCATTGTGAGTTCAAATACAGCCACAGATCCTTACTAGCTGTGTTACCATGGACAGGTCATTTAATCTTGTTTGCTTCCTTTCCTAATCTGTAAATTGGAGAAGGAAATGTCAAATCATTTCAGCATCTTTAGTAGGACAACTCCTAAATGGGGTCATGAAGCATCAGACAAGACTGAAAAGACTCAACAACAAAAATAAATACTGTAAATACTTAGATACTGTTTAGCTCCTTGAAGGACCAACTGAATTGTTTTTTACTTTTTACCCTCCTAACCCTGTGCCTTTGTATATACAATGTGAGTGTGTCATAAACAATTTTTTGTTGAATGCACAGGATCTTTGATTTAGAGTTAGAAAGGATCTAGAGGTCATCTAGTCCAATCTTGCCATTCATAGGTAAGGAAACTGAGTCTCAGAGAAAGTCAGTTTTTTAGCCAAGAATTGAGTTGAAATGTTTTCCAAATGATTTAAAACATTCAAGGTAAGGAGAAATCTAAAAATTGATTTCAAGTAAATTTACAAAAAAAAAATGAACCTGGAAAGAACATTTTCCATTTTAAAAATATCTAAATTGCTTGATTCCCATTATTGTGCTAAATTAAGGCATGCAAATTTCAGGTGAGGAATGGAATCCTGTATAAAGTCTACAATCACTAGCAAACTGCAGGGTTTGCAAGAGTGAGTTTATCTGATCTGCTACAGAAAAGAATTTCTTTTGGGACACCTTTGTCTCTTAAATTGATAAAAAAAAAATCACCACAGAGGTAATCATACAACCTGCTCTTCCATCCAGTGCCAGTTGCTGAACATTTTTGAGACATAAACACGGATAACATCAAGAATAATAACATATCTCAAGGGGTATTATAAAGCTATAATTCCTTCAAGGGTGCATGTAATGTCGTAAATTGTAGGAGCAAACTCAAGCAAGAACCCAGAGATGAAATTACAGCTTTTATAATCCCCCGAGAGGATATTCTTTCGGTAAAATGGGAGCTGGAGTCATTTCAAAATACCCCTGCTCCCTTGCCAACCCCCCCAACCCCCCAAAACAAAGGACAATGGTCAATGGACAATTGAAAAACACCAGGAAGATGCAGGAGAAGGAGCCAAAATGATTGCAAGGAAAATAGACCATTATGTTGAAGCCATTATAGCATCTCCTAAATATAGCACTGTACCCTTTCTAAAGTATGGGAGCAGACACTTACATAATCTCAGCCACAAGAAAGTTTTTTTTTACAGGTGTGAATAGAAAGACACTAAAATATACGTTATTCTAGTTTAGCCAGCATTGCATTAAATCTGTGAAAGCCCTTTCTAACCACATGTGAAAAATACATGCATTCCTTATATTAAATGTCACAGTAGCTAAACAAGCTAATGCACTGAATAACAAAGAATACAATTAAATTTCATGGGGTGTTGAGAAGGTATTTTCTTCTGAAAAGTTCACATAATATCATAATTGCAGGGCCAACTGGAAATTTGAGTTTTAGAAAACCTGAGGTAAAAATCTTCAATTTCCATAATCTATGATTTTTATTATAGGTGTTATAATATGTCACATTAACAGAGCCTACTCTCTCTTCTGACAGCCCAGAACTATAAAGGAATTCCAACTCAGAGTTATTTGAGGCATTATTTAATTCAATAAGTGTTTATCAAAAGCCTGCTATTTGTAAGCCATTTGGAATGATTGATAGATTCTTCCTCAGAAGATCTGTGATGGATAAGACAGACATGGTGCAGAATGAAAAGAACCCACCTTCTCATTAGAGGCACTGATTGTCTAAGCTTTTGTTTCATTCATTGTCATGGTCAATAAATTCATAAACTAATTCCAGTCTATTGGTGATATTATTCAATGACAGGAAGCACAATTAGATGGGAAACTTTTTAGAAGATTTCCAGTATGGTAGAACCTACAGGGGTGGAGATGGGGACAAGCATTTATTAAACACCTACTATATGCCAGGGATTGTGCAAATATCTCATTTAACTCTCACAACAACCCTGTGAGATAGGTGATATTATATCAATTTTAAATTTGAGGAAACTGAGGCACAAAGAGGTTAAAGGGATTGCCAATGGTCACACAGCTAGTAAGTGCTCATTTTGGATTTGAATTCAGGTCTTCCTTGGTTCTAGGCTCAGTATTTTATGCAAGTAGCTCTCTTAAGGACTTATGGTTCATGAACATAGCTTTCAAGAATCTAGGATGAGTATTAAGTTGTGTAAGGCAATAGAAAATGTGGAGGATTTGTCATCAGAAGATGGGAATTAAAATCTTGACTTTGCCACTTTTTAAAAAATCCTCTCCTTCCTTTTAGAATCAATACTATGCATTGGTTCCAAGGCAAAAGAGCAATAAGGAGTAGGCAATGGGAGTCAAGTGACTTGCCTAGGGTCCCTCTAGCAGTGTCAGAGGCCAGATTTGAACCCAGGATGTCTCTTCTGTAGGAATAGCTCTCAATCCACAGAGGCACCTTGCCGCCCTCATGCCATTTCATTCTGATGTGACTTTGGAGAAGTCTTTCACGTTTGGGGTCTGACTTCTAAGGATGATACTCAGGTTTTTCTGACTGTAGTCCCAGAGCTCTATCCTCTGAGCCACTTAGCTTAGTGTGGTGGAAGGAGAACTGACTCTTAAGATGACCCAAATTTAAATCCTGCTTTTGTCACTTAACATCCGTGGACTGTAATTTATCACATGACAGGCATCTAAGGATGGACTCTGAAGTCAAAATCTACTATTATGTTTCTATCTGAATACTCTTCCATAATTCTTAATCTTTGTTTTGTTATCTATCATTCTAAAGTAATGGAAGGGAAACATATACTGCTTGTTACTAGTAAATTATCTCATAGATTGAAAGTTAGGCTGAAAGTCAAGAAAATGAGTTCTAATCTTGCCTAAGACATTTACTAACTGCCTGATGATTGGCAAGTAAATTAACTTTGATTTGCCTCAGTTTCTTCATCAGTAAAATGGAGACTATATAGCCTGCTTCCCAAGGATTTGAGGAGAAAATTATAAGTATGTTCAAATATGTTTGTGTGTAAATACATGCATATATATATAATGTGTATATGCATACAATATGTACATACACACGTATCACACCTACAAACCTTAAGAGACATAAATGGCAGCTATTAATAGAACATTCAGTCTATACTGTTCACCATTCATTAGCAGAAATATGGTAAAATATGGTAGAATAGAAGAAACATATTAGAAAAAATGAAAACCTTAATCCATATTCTGGATTCACCTTTAGTCAATTCCATTCTCTTTCAGAGAACTCCAATTTCATTAAAAATTACATTATCTAGTGTAAAGGAGAATTCTTTGTTCTCATTGAATTTATACTTGTGAAAGGAATCCTTTATTCTCTTTGCCTAGTTGGAGCTAACACTTTGGTTAACAATAGCTTAAGTACCCCTACTTAGTACCTCACTAGATTGTGAAGGCAGGATTAACTCTTCTTTGTCTACCTTTTGATTGAATCAACAAAGGCTTGAACTTGGTGTAAGAGTTTGCAAACCACACCCTCGGACACTCAATCAGCCAGGAATCGGCAAACCCTTTTGATGAGTATTCACCCCTCCAGAAGGTGAGAAGTGGATCCCTCAGACACTGCCCCCCTGGGCAGTACTAAACAATTTGGAAGCTGTGATTGGCCCTTGTGAAGAGGGGAAGGAACAAGAAGCCACTATAAAAGGTCTTGAATTTCTGAAGCTAAAAAAGTCGACTCCAAGAAGAAAGTCAGCTTCAAGAATGAGCTGGACTTCAAAAGGGAAGTCAGCTTCAAGAAAAAGGTCACCACAAGAAAGAAAGTTGGCCTCAGGATCACCTTCAGCCTGAATCATTATCTTGACCTGCCTCTTGGAGGGACTTGATAGCTGGTTTTCCCTTCCTGTCTTCTGGAGAGAGTTAAATTTCCACTGAAGGTCAACAAGTCCTGGCTGAGTCAAGCACCGGAGCAATATTTAGTTAGATAAGCTAAATATCTTCTCTATCTTCTGTATTTCTCTACTTTTTTCTCTTTCCATTTCTTTTGTAAATAAAAACTATTTAAATTCATTTCAACTTCAAGCAACAATACTTTAGAATGGCGACCACCATCATTGTTTAAAATTTTCACATTTTAGTCAAACCATTAATATTTAACCTTTACAATAGGCAGATCATTATTTGGACCAATTTAATTTTTTCTTTATATATATGTATATATGTGTGTATCTACATATAGATACACACACGCGCATGTAGAGATAGATATATACTGAGTGGTTTCCACTGAAACAAGTACCTTATAGTGGATGATGCTTGAGAAACTTGGTGAGGAAAAACCTTTTGCTTCCATGCAGCATATTACATCTCCATTCCAGTGGATATTCTCCAATATATAATAGTCCTTTGATGAGACTAGTGATTGGAGAAAATGTTATAAGTGATTTCATAATAAACTGGTAGTAAAGGAAGAACACGTGTGCTACTCCTTCTACTTCTTCAGCTTTCAAATAGGAGGGTCTTTGGTTCATGTCTCAGCAGGAGAGAGTCTTACATGGACAACTTAATTGGATCTAACAGGAAACTTGCATTACTATGCCTGGTGAAATTTTAAGGTTATTCCTGCCTATTAACCAGATGGCAGGGACCCTGTCACTTTATTATTTTTTTATTTACTGCTACGTCATGTTCAGAATTGCCTCTAATTAACTAGCTATTGACCCATGACCAGAGATATCACATTTCAAGATCATCAACATCAATACTTTTTTTATGAGGTCAGGCATCTTGATCTTGCATTAAATAGAAGAATATATATTACCTTTTCCTGCATTTTCAGGATACACTACCATATCAGCATAAAAATGCCAATGCTGGAGTAGAAGCACTGGGTTATTGGTGAAAATAACCTATGAAGGACACCTTCTTCAGGTCTTTGGCTCCTATATTAACTTCTTGAAGACCCCATGTTTCTCTCTAGTTGAAGGAAGTTGGCAAAGGGCCAGTATAACGAGAACTTGTGGAGAGCATTGGCTCAGACAGCATTGAGCACTGGCAGAGAAGTGCTAGACTAAGAAGATTAGGGAAGTGGGTTCCAGTCCCAATTGTGGCACTAATTATCTATGTTACATTTAGCAAGATAATTAGACTAATTTTCCAGGCATCGTTTTTCTAATATGTAAAATAAAGGTTATCTAAGGTCTCCCAAGCATCTAAGATTCAGTGAAACCTACCATTTCCCATATCAGAACACGGAAAATCATGAGATATGATGGCCAACAGTTATTTTTACCTATAGCCATTTGGAGATGCTGATCAGCTCAATCAGTTTATCACACTCCAGATGTGACCACACACACAAAAAAAAAGAACCATTGATTTCTCAAAAATTCATGAGGGAATACAAGCTATTTATTTGAAAGGCACCTTTTTTTTCCTTTTTTCCCCACAGCTATCTAAAGAGCAAATCTCTGTGGGTCTAAAAACTTGGAAACTAGGTTAGGCTTACTTTGAGAGAGAACTTGGGTTTAGTTACATGTTAACTTTAAGCCTCCCAATTTATCTTCTTTTGATGGCAAAGTAATCAATTTTGATCTTCTGTGGGATGGAGTTCAAATTCAGTCTGCAATTCTCTTTTGTTTGTTTCTTCCTGAGGAAGAAACTTTTTAAACTAGAGATTATAAGTGTTTTAGCCTGAAGCAGGAGAAACAAAGAGGAAAATGTGATCACCTATCTTAATATAAAATCTCTGATTGGAGGCAATATTCTGATTATCTGGATTGAAATCAGTGGTGTGTAACATTTCATAGTGGTTGTTTTCCCTTAACTTTGATGGTATTACTTTAAATAATGTCATTTTTACAGCAATGTTATCATACTTCTGGGTTTTAATTTCATTTAGCTAATGAATAATCATTAGCTCTAATGTTCTGAATTGCTATTAATTGTGTGATTATTAATTTTACCTTAAGTTGTTCCTTGTTGGGGGAAGCAATAAAATTGATGTTTGAGTTCTATGAAAAGTGTTATTTTATTTCCTAAAAGATTGCACACAGTTTTAACATGTTCATTATTATTATTATTTAATATTTATTGAGCCAGATTCCTACATTGAGTAAAATGACTCTTTTTAAAGTTAAGCACAATAACAAGATAATTAACTATTTCAGATTCAATAGGATTTCAAAGAAGAAACTGAGTGTGATAAATGAATATGCCTAGCTCCTTGTTTACTATTAGGAAATAATTAATAAACTAGGAGATCAGGAATTCATGCCTTATATATACTGGAAATGTATAAAAGGAATGTTGAAAGATTCTCCAATTCATCCTCCTGCCTTTAAGTTTAAATCTAAATGATTTCAGGTAGATTGGTATGCATAGCATTTTAAAAGACCTGCAGGAAAGGAAATATTGTAACTCCCTTCAATAATTTATTTCAGTTTAAGCAGCTCTTCTACCTATTCCTCCTGAGCGAAAATGGCGTCATGAAAAAATTACTGTCTGGACTAAAAGTTAAGAGATCTGGGTTCTAATTAGATCTGATCTTCACATATTCAGATGATAGGAAGCTAGGAGGAATAGGTAATATATTAAGCGATAGAAAAGTCAAAGACATTTCACCAGGATAGAATGGTAAAAGCAGATCAGGAATCAGATCAGGAACAGGGTACACTGTGACCAGAAAAGTGGCAAGGAGGGAGTTTTATCAGAAATTTCTTAGCGGGAAGAAGAAGAAAAAAAGAAAGATGAGAAGAATCAAGTAGCTGGTAATTGAAACTTGCTTAAAACCCTTTCGTAGAGGACAGCTATGGCCACATTTTCTTTCAGTTTGAATCTTGGGAGATATTTCATAATTGTCCATCAAAGGCAGGGAAGGAAGCACTAAATCAAGGGAAAAGGTAGGGGCTCACAATCAGTGAGCCTCACCCTTGAACTCCTATAAAGGAGAGAGCCTTGGCAAAGCAGCACTGCCTTGGAATCTCATCCTGAAAAAAGAATATATATATATATATATATAACAGACCAAGAAAAATAATGTAAAAGTATCTTTGATCTAAGCCCCTCTCACCTTCTCCATCAAATTATCTCTACTCTAATCTCACCACCATCTTCAAATCTTTTGTTTCTCTCTATCTATTGGTTCTATTCCTGATTAAAAAAAAATATTACCAAGTCCCATTCACCAACACTGTCTAACATAAATAAATAAATAACAAATTGTCATTAGACTGGAGCAGTTAGATGACTCAGTAGATTGAGAGCCAGGTCTAGAGATGAGAGATCCTCGGATCAAATCTGGCCTCAGACACTTCCTAGCTGTATGAATCTGGGCAGATCACTTTACTCTCATTGTCTAGCCCTTACTGATCTTCTGCCTTGTAACCAATATACAGTATTAATTCTAAGATGGAAGGTAAGAAAAAAATCACTAGATCCTTTCCTGTACAATGTTTCTCATTCTTTTATTTTCCCTTCCCTCCTCCATTAAACTCCTTTAAGAAGACATACATACATAATCAATTTTTCACACAATATCTATTTACTTCTATTTATTACTTCTATTTATTATTTCTCATACATGCAACATTGCTTACTTTATGTATTGGCACTATCTATCCCACACACAGGAAATGTTTTCATTCTCACTGGAACCTCTTAGAATTCCTGGATTCCTTAAAAATGCAGCTCAGGTGCCATCTCCTGAAGGAGGTCTGTCCCAGTCTGCTGAGGCTGTGATACTTTCCCAGTAAGGCTAGTGTACATCTTCTCTGAAGATATCTATCATATTCCAATTCACATGCATATCATCTCTCTCATTAGAATGTAAGCTCTTTGAGGACAGGCATTGTTTTTTGCTTTTTCTTTGTATCACGAGTACCAAGCACACTTCCTGCCATCCATGAAAGTTTTTTTGATCGACTAATAGATAAAAAAAAAGAAATTTATCACTCCTCTAAATGCATGAGAAATGGCAACTATTTTATATATGAACTCGGAGAAACTTGACTGCCTGATTCTCTTATCCACCTTCCTATTCTGTCTGAATCAAATGCTTTTCATTTTTAGATTCATGTATCATTTATATAGTCTGTCCCAAGTATGGCTTTGGTGGGATCATGAGCCAGAATTTGGTGATCAGAAGACATAGAATATTGAAGGGTCTGGGAGTCTGATGCAAGTCCAGTGGACTCCTTTCTTGGGAAAATAAAGAGAAATAGTGCTTTTTTTCTAAATTCATCAGTCTTGGGTAATCTTGTATAGGCTCCATAAATATAAATGTGTGAGTTTATAGAATCTCTTTTGTGTCAGAAACTCATGCACTCATCAATTATTCCCAACTATTTCTTTCTACATATCCATCATTCCTGGGGAGGAGGGGGCCGCGGAGGAGGCTCTTGTCAAAGTAGTCCATACTTTAGACTTAAAATAAGTAATCACTTTTTAAAGAATATTCATAGGGGCTCTAACAGAGGCTGTCTAGTCCAGTCAATCAGTCAATAAACATATATTAACATCCTATTATGTGCCAGGAACTATGCTAAGCAGTGGCAATAAAAAACCTGCAAAAGAAAGTCTATGTTTTCAATGAACTCCCAATCCAATGTGAAAGACAACATGTCAACAACTTTTTATACACAAGCTGTATACAGCATAAATTAGAGTCAAAGAGGAAGAGAATCTGAGGCACAGTGAAGAGCCAATTAAAAATATCATTTGAAAGATGGAGCATTTTTTATGGGGAAGAGCAAGAAGATCTTTGAATATGTGGTTTGGGCTTTAACAAGACTGGAAGGAGTGGAATTGTGTGTTGTCTGGGAGGGGGTTGGAAGGAGGGGAGAGAAAGAACATGAATCATGAAACCATGGACAATTTTAGTTAATTAAAAATTTTATCATTAAATTTATTTAATTAAATTGGAATTTAATTAAATATTTAATGATTTAAAAATTAATTAATCAATTAAGTAAATTTTTTTAAAAAAGACTGGAAGGGTCAAAGGGGAGCAGCTTATGAGGTCTTTAAACATCAAATACAGAATCTTATATTCAATGCTGGAAGTAATAAGGAGGCACTACAGTTTAGTAAATAGTAGGATGACAAGATCAGACCTTTCTTTTGGGAAGATCCATTTGGAGAACTGTGTGAAAAATGGATTGGAGTGGAGAAGGATTTAAGGAAGGGAGAGCAAACAGCAGACTATTGCAATAGTCCAGGAGTGAGATTGTGAGGGCTTGTACCAGAACAGTGGGAACATCTGAAGAAATGAAGGAACATACATGAGAGGTTTTATGATGATAAAATACTTTCTACTCAACATCAGTATGAATGTAGAGGTGGGGCAGAATGAGAATAAATGAAGAGTTGAGAATGACACTTAAGAATAAGGAAATAGAAACCTGTCTCAAAAACTCAAAAACTATCAACCAATGCCTCAAATAAAAGGATGGGATCCTTTTGTTATTTGTTAATGTTATAAATATTATATGTATTTATGTGTCTATAAGGCAGAAATACCATATTCATTAAGTATATATATATTGCACATAAGTACCACATTAACTAAGATAATCGGAATCCAAACAAGTTTTTGGTATCTGAGAATACCGGGCAAAACTAGATAACATGACATTTAATAGAATTTCTCTTCTTCGTATAGTAGATTTTTTCATTATCATTTTCACTCCCCTTCCCTTTCTCTGAAAATTTGTATTCTGCCTCCCTCCCCTTTTAAATATATATGTGTATATGGATGGATGGATGGATAGATAGAAAGGTAGGTAGGTAGGTAAATGATAGAAAGACATATATATATATATATATATATA
>NC_058133.1:52635597-52771998 GCF_016433145.1 Gracilinanus agilis
TCTTTCTTCCTTTCTCTTTCTTCCTTCCCTTTCATTCTTGATTATTTAATTGATTTATTGTTTTTATTCTTCATTGTGAAATATTATTCACGAAGGAAATTTTACCAAAATCCTTACCCAGGAATATTCTTTTTTTAAAAAATGAAAAACTGTGAAGTCCTTTCTCTATATTACTTCACCTCTACAGCATCAGGGAGCAAATGTTTTATTTAGCTCTTCTTCAGACTAATGAATGAGAGAAAGAAAAAGCAATAATGGCTAATTTTGTATTCTAACAAAATTCCGTGTGTGTGTGTGTGTGTGTGTGTGTGTGTGTGTGTGTTTTCCCCTTCCAAAGTGCAGTTCCCTCTGTCCTTGGCTCATTCTACTTTTTTTCTTCTGACTGTTTTTATTCATAGCTTTGTCCTCTGGGCTGAGCGGTCACTTCCATGATATTCTTTGGCAGGACCTTGTTCCAGACATCATTGGCCAAAAACCTGCCATTGCCTGAAGAATAAAAGAAGCTGGGCTGGAGAGCATAATTCTACTTTGCTTTGCTATCTCAGCCCCTGACATAGGCTTTCAGGAGACCCGGATGAGTTCCTATTTCAGCTCCCATTTCACAATGTGTTATGCGCTGGAATAATGCTTTATTTATTTATTCATCTATTTAGTGCATGTGTCAAGTGGCCTAAATATCATGAGCACTATTCTAATATGTGTACTATAGAATTCCTATGCTCAAGGAATCATTTTCTAAAGAGAAAAGATTTATTTTATATATAAATGTGCATGATATATATATATATATATGTACATGTATATATACATAACATTTCTTTATTCATGTATGGCATTATATGAATAAGGAACTCTTTTTATCAACTAAAAGACCAAACTATTTAAATTTAAAGGGGCCTAAATTAGGGTTTAAGGAGGAAATTTGGTTTGGATTCTGGGAGATCTTTGATTTCCACTTCAGACACTTCATAGCTAAGTGACCCTGAATAAATCATGTAAGATTCCCAAGCCTCAGTTTCTTCATGTTTAAAATGAGAATAACAATAGTACCTACTTTGAATGGTTATTTTGGGGATCAAATGCAATCAAATATGCTTCTAAAACCTTGATATGTCATATAAATATTAACTATCATTACTCTTTAGAGCCGTACAAGCCGTCAGATGTCATTTAATCTGTCCTGCTTATTTTACAGATGAGCAAACTACAGTCCAGAAAGTTTAATGACTTACCTAAGGTCACATAGATGGTCAGCATCATTTGGATGCAAGTCCTCTGAATCCATAACCAACATTATTCCCTAAGCAAGGAATGATAAATTAAAAGTGGAAGGGAATCTTAGGGGTCATCGAGACCAACTCCCTCATATTAACAAAGAACTCAAGACCCAGAAATGTGAAATTATTTCAACAATTAAAAACCAATTTCTCTTATTCCAAATGTGGCATTGTCTCTTTTTTTCATTTAAATTCTAAATATATTCATTTTTGCATAGTGTGGCAGGGATATTCCTGGACATGGAGATACATGATTTGGGCTCAAACCCAAATGCTACTGACTAAGCGCACAAGCAGTTACACCATTGTGAAAGTGAGCAATGACTAATGCTACCTTTTGGGAACTAGGATGGATGAACTATAGTAAGATCTAAGAACTGAAGTATTAGGGAAGGCAACCGTATTGGGTTGGAATGTTCTGCTGACTGGGGGATGAACCCACCAGTCTTCATTCATCAGTACAATAATATTTCATATAGCTCCATTGATATTTAAGAGATTCTCATTAACATTTTTATTTTTACATCACTTACATTTACCTTTGTATCATTTGCCTGTCACCTCTGAGGAAACCATTCCTGTCAATAATTTAGAAAAAAATAAAAAAAATTTACATAAAAACCAAACAGCACAGATTTTGAAAAACTAACTATTATAGGTAATTTTCCACACCTTTAATTGGAAACTCTCTGCAAAGAAGGGAGTAGATTGTGGGGGTTGGAGTTATCTTTTCTCTTGTCTCTTATTTAGGACCAAATAGTCATTATAATTTACTAAAATTCATTTTTATTGTTCCATTATTCTTTCATTTTTGCCTCACCATAAACATGCTGTACATTATGTTGATTCTGTTTTGTTCCTCTTTGCACCAGTTCACATTAGATTTTTCATGCTTCTGTGTATTCATCATATTTGCCATGTCTGATGGCAAAGCCATATTTCATTAGATTCATATTCCACAATTTATTTAATTATTCCCCAAATAAATGGCCATATACTTTATCATGAAAAGCTCTATTAAAATATTTTGGTATGTATGGAACCTTTTTTATAACCAATATCCTCCTGTGATTGCATGCCTACCTATGGGATCTCTGGGTCAAAGGATAGGATTATTTCAATCATTTTATTTGCATAAATCTAAATTGTTTTCCAGAATGGCTGGAATAATTCATACCTACCAACAGCCTATTATCTTCACAGATTCTCTAACAATAACTGCTCTTACCTATTTTATCCTTGTCATTTTGCTAAACAACATAGTAAATGAAATGCTAAGCCTGACATCAGGAAGACATCTTTCTGAGTGGCTTCAGATATTTACTGGCTGTGCAACCCTGGAAGAGTCATTTCACCCTATTTAACTCAGCTTCCTCATATAGAAAGTGAACTGGAGAAAGAAATGGCAAACCACTCCATTATCTTTGCCAAGAAAAATAAGTTCCACTCCCTTCTTTGTTCTTCCTCAGTTAAGATCCCTTTCCCTTCCTGTCACTTTCATTTCTTCAAACCCTCCTAACAGAATCCATCTACCCCCAGGATCTCTGTTGTTTGTGCACTTTGAAGACATTCCTGAGAAGAGGTTATTGGAATGTTAGTAAAGATCATATTTATCTCAAGTCTTTTTTATAAAAAACAATTATATTAAAGATTAATTTTAGTACAGAATTATGCTTAATGTTACAAGGTAAATTATTCTTGGTTATAACCCTATCTCTTTTGCCTTTGCTTTTATTCCAAGATCTTCTTTCTTTATATAGAATTTATAGAATTTATATAGGGGTTTTTTTGTGATTATGACTACTGTGACTTCTATGCTTGGATATTTTTAGTATTAATTCTTCGATGTAGGTACTTTTAATTATGGCTATGATATTCCTGTTACTTTTCCTTTTTGTTTGCTTTTGTGTGATAATTAATGAATTATTTCAAACAAATGAGATAATAGTTGTGAAAAGCCTAGTATAATCTCTAGCACATAGTAGGCACTTAATAAATGCTCATTATCTTCCCTCTCCTCCTTTGACCTCTATTTCTATTACTATCTTTTGAAATATAGTATCCAAGCTTTTATTTCTATCATGTTTTTCAAGTAGTCTAAGAAAGTTTAAGATAATCTCTCCTTGTTTGATATCAGTTATCTTGATGAATGGACTCATCAATTTCTGTATGTTATAGTTTTAGGAAGTTCATTTTAGAAAGAGAAAGTGAGCATGTATATGTGAGAGAAAGAGACAGACAGACAGAGACAGAAGGACAGAGACAGAGAGAGACAGAGACAGACAGAGAGACAGACAGAGAGACAGAGACAGACAGACAGATACACACACAGAGACACAGAGACAGAGAGAAAAAGAGAAAGAGAGAGAGAGAGAGACAGAGAGAGAGAGAGAGAGAGAGAGAGAGACAGAGAGAGAGAGAGAGAGACAGAGAGAGAGATCCATAGTCTAACCGTGTCTTCAGTCCATGTCTGATGATACTGAGAGGCTTCCATCTTGTTCACTTTTAGTGGCTCTTATTTTGATGGCAGTCCTGTTTTCTATTGCTATGGATTTAGTCATTCATGATTTAAAATCACATTATCTGGTTCCATTGTATGCTTCATACATTTGTGTTTAGCTATATTCTAGTTGATATTTTTAATCAGAAACAGGGAATAGGAATATAGATGACAAATTTAAGTAAGTTAAATATTTACTTAAGTGTACTTAAGTTTAAGTAACTTAAGTGTTTAAGTAGCAAACACATTGTGCCACGGATATAGGATCCAAAAAGATCTTGTTGATCCAGAGAATGGAGCTCATTTTTATTATACGTAATACAATAAGAATAGATTTAAACTGTTACACTTGGGTTTTTAATTTTCAATTTCATTTATTTATTTCATTTTTTCATTCAATTTAATTTTCAATTTCATTACTAAAACTTATATAAGCAATGTGTAGACAAACATCTTTAAAAAATCTGTATATTGAGCACCATATATTAATATGAATTAATGGTGATATATAACAAAAAGCAGATTTGATGTTGGTTCACATTACAAGAGGTTAATTTATGGAAATAGGTAGGTGGTAATCTTAAAATACTTTGTGCCCAAACTTTCTTATTATGTTTCTTTTTGGACTACACATTTTTGAAAGGGTGTTGATAAATGAAAGAGTTTGGAGAAGACCAACTAGGATGGTGAAGGACATTGAGACAAAGTTATAGGAAGATAGTTTCCAAGATCTAGGAATGTTAGTTCAAAAAAGTGAAGGGAAAGTGATAAAAAGAAGTGAAAGATGAGAGAGTGAGCCTATAAGAGAAATTTGATTGATACTTTCAAGACTGTCATGGGGAAGAAAAATTGGATTCATTCTGTTTGCCTCTAGAAGGCAGAATTATGGTAAATACATGAGAATTGCAGAGGCAAATAGATTGGATGTAAAGAAAAAAGACTGTGTTAGCTTTGTCATACAGAAAGGGTTCCTTTGGATGTAAGGGTTGGACTGAGCATCCCTTCCAACTCTGAAGAACTGTAGTCCTGGATTTATGATTCATTCATTCCTATCACCTTTAAATTGAATTAATCGCATTTATCAAATGAGCTGTTTGAATATCCATGTTATCCTTTGTTATTCTCCTAATTGTGGTATACAAAAGCATACCACAGTGTACCATAAGCAACCCAAGCAAAGGAATCTCCACATCAAAGTTCAAGAGAAATCTCTCTGGAGAAATTCGCTAGAATTATCTTGGAAAGCAAGACAAGGGAAAAGACATGGAGATTAGTTATTTGCTGAAAATGGGTTGAGAAGGAAATTTTTTAATTGTTTTTGACCAAGGACTTCAGTTTCTATAACCCCTGAAGGTTTAATCACTTCCACAACTCACCAATGCCCCCTTAGGAATTAGAGTCTGAAATGCATTTGGCATAAACATCTTATTCAACTCCTCTTGCTGCAAATCCTCAAAGGTAAACAACAGAATTCACCTCCCTCTATTGCCCTTGATTTTTCATATTCCATTTTATTACCTCACAGTGGCACAATGGATAGAGTGTCAGACCTGGAGTCAGGAAATCACATCTCCATGAGTTCAAATCCAGGCTCAGACTCTAACTTAGCTGTGAGATGTTGGGCGCTTCACTCTGTTTGCTTTAATTTCCTAATCTGTAACATGAAGTAGAGAAGGAAATGGTAAACTACTCCAGGATCTTTGCCTAGAAACCCCCAAATAGATCATGAAGAGTAGGACAAGTGAAAAATGACTGAATGACCAAACCCTTCTAGACATAGTGAACTGACGACAAATGTATTAGAGCCGTGCTGATACTCAAAGCTAATATGCAATAAAGAATTAAATCTGATGATTAAGAGAAAGAAAAAAAGGGCAGCAGTACCAATGCCTCTAAGGTTCCATGTTGAGTAATTTCCTCTATTGTACTTTCAATGAGGCAACAAGAGACCTACCCAACCATCATTTGGCATAAAATCTCTCATATGGGGAATTGAAATAACCTGTTGGTTTTCCTCTATTTTATCAGAACATGGAGAGTGTGGGGGTAAATAAAAAGTAAGACCCTTTTCACAAGAATAGAGGATGATATATTTAAAAGTAGAACGACCCTGAAGGACATTCAAGTCCATTCCTCTCATTTTTAAGATAAAAGAATAAAAATCCAAACACACTAATAGCATGTCCACAACAACATACATAATAGGTAGCAGATTCAAAACTTAAACTTCATCATCTGAGTCAAAGCCTGAAACCTTTTCGACTACTTCAGAAGAAAGTATTAATAGGAAGAAATGAATGGGAAAAAGAAGGAGAATGAGCCTTTAGCCCATTAAAAAAGTTAGCCTGTTTTTTTTTTCTCTGCTCTTGTCACTAAAAATGAAACCAACATTCCAGAGTTTCTGATGCCCTACCAGACCTCATGGACCCTGACAGGTGTACTCTAAGGGACTTGGATGCTAATCTCAAGCTAATTCAAGCCTTTTGAGTTCAAAAATTGGATTGGAAATCTTTTAAGAGCAGGCTTTCTCACGAGATTTCCATTACTTCTCTTCTTACTGATAAGCCACAGGTATCAGAGAAACATCCATTTGAGTGCTATCTTTGGATCCTTCACTCCACGAGGAGAGGTGCAGAAAGGAAAGACAGGGTTTGCTTTGATTCACATTTCAGAGGAAGGTTTCAATCAATTCGAATTTTGTCTGAAGCCACTCACCTTGCTGTAATGGCTTAAAGTCTTTATTAAGCACTTGTATGACGTGGTCTTCAGTGTGCCATGCCAACTTCAAGAGCAGGAGTTGATCTGGTCTAATGGAAAGGATCTAATTCTATCTCTTTTTTTGTACTCCGTGAAATGACCTTGAATAAGTAACTTATTTCGTTTTTGCCTCAGTTTCTTAATAAAAAATATAATTGATTATTGTTACTCACAAATTCCACAATAAGGTTTTATCTAATTTGAGATGCTTTTGAAAATCAAATACATTTATCTATAGCATTGTTTTAATTCAAAATAGATATTCAAAACAGACAAAATTAGCGTTCTTGACTTCTAGTGGAGTGTTAGATTACATATAAATTATGTGTGCAAATGAATGCTTGCACATCTACATGATTCATTTATGCAAGTGAAAATTTTGTCTCATAGTACGTGTAAGAAAAAGGCATAATAGCTTTCAAAGACTTTTGTATTAAGTGGTGAAATAAACAGAGAGAACACTAAATTTTGACTGATGTCAAAATAAATTGTATTGATTATTGTGATAATATACACTGTTGCATCCCTGTACTTTGAGTCCACTGAGGCCCAATCCTTCTATGACATCCCTGATCATTGTTTTATAGAGCAAAAGTGTACTAGTGAATGTTTAACAATTGGTTATCTGAAAAAATGCAGGCACAACATACTTTGAAGTTTAATCTGCATTATTAACATTTTCTCCATTGCTCTCTAAAGTCTATACAATTAATAGAGCAATAAACCAAGCCCTGATTTTTAGCCTTAACTGATTTCTGAGGCATAAAATGATCCCACTGAAAATTTAACAATCAGCTTTCCTGAGCCACTTAAAACTGAATTATCACAATACCCCTGATTAGACCAAAAGTGACTTTAAATATCATCTAATCCAACTCCCTCATTTTGTGAATGAAGAAACCAAAGCCCACAGTAGTGAAGTAATTTCTTTCAAGACCAGTAAGTGGCAGAGACAGAAACTCAACCTAGAATCTCCAGCTTCAAAGACAGATCTTTCTAACATACCATGCTGTGAGTACCAGGGTAGGTGGTGGAATTTAGCAACTAATGGTGGCACAGCCATTGGGTTTTAGGCAGCAGGAAAGTTGGAGGTAATGACATGTTTTCTGTTTGTTCATTTGTTTGTTGCTCTCAAAGGTTCTTCTTGGAGATTTCAATAAAACCAGAAAAACCCAACTTAAGAGGAATATAAATGCCTAGAAACATTAGACAACTTTAAGGGACAGCTGGAGAGGGAGGGAAAGAGGTTGTCAAGTTTACTGAGAAAAGGAGAAAGAGAAGAATATAGCTTAGAGTATCTAGCATCTGCCTAAAGAGGGGAGTTTGTTTGTCTGATCAACTCCGATATAATGGTCTATAAATAAAAATGGCAGCTAGGAAGGGAAGTATCTGCCTCCACATGATGTTCTCCCCTGACACAGTTAAATTCCTAAAAAATCTTCTATACTCTGTAGAGAGATAATCTAATTGGCCAGATGATTGGGAATTGAAAGTGATTGTAAAAAATAAAGGAGGCTTCGAAAAATGTCTTAGTTATATGTATATTATCAACCTGACCCCTAGCTATATATATATTTTAGAAGAATTGGGATTGTCCCCTTTGATCTTTGGATCCCATCCAGAGTTACTTCCTTTTCCCAGAAACCAGAATGCAACCACACCACTTCATCTCCATTTCCTCTTATGCTCCCTTCTTTCCTTCTATATTTTCTAATTCCTTTTTTAATTCTGTATGTTTTCTTTACCTTTAGAATGTAAGCTCAAATGCGGGGACTGTCATGTGTGCTTATATTTGTCCTAGAATTTGACTCAACATCTGCTTAATATGTATTTTTTCTTTCATTCGTTTATTCAATGTATTCATCCCAGTACTGCACCTAGCATATTACAGATGACTATTCATGATTGAAAACTGAGTGGTTAATTGATGCATTGATTATAGAAGTCATGCATGACTATAGGCTGCTTTCTTCAATGTGTCATTTCTATGTGAAGGGGGCAAATCTACAGCTCACCTTTATGTGCTGAATTCATTTCAAAGGATGATATTTCTTTTTCCTCCCGGCTCTCTTTCCATGCCCTAAAAATATAAATGGAAATAGGCAAAAGGAAGGGAATACGCACTTATATGAATCCTACTATAGCTGAGGAACAGTACTAAGTTCTTTACAAGTATTCTTTCATTAAAAAAAACAACAACTGTATATTTATACTGCTATGTGCTAAGTGCTTTACAAGTATTATCTCATTTGATTCTCATAAGATCCCTTTAAGGTAAGTGGTATTATCAAATCAATTTTACAGATGAGGAAACTGAGGCAAAAAGAGATTTAAATGACTTTCCCAAGGTCACATAACTCATAAATGTCTGAAGCTTGATTTGAACTCATGGCTTCCTGAATCCAGGCCCATCTCTCCATCACATCACCAGCTCCTATAGTTTTATGTTGAGGCAGCTAGGTGGCACAGTGGAGAAAGAGTAGACCTGAGTTCGAACCCCATCTCAAATATTAACTAGCTATATGACCCTGGACAAGTCATTCAACCCTGTTGGCCTAAGTTTCCTCACCTATAAAATGAACTAGAGAAGGAAATGACATACTACTCCAGTATCTTTGCCAAGAAAACCTCAAATGAAGTCACTAAAAATTGGGTAAAACTGAAACAACTCAATAAAGTTCAAGCTTTATGTTTGGCCCCTTTTCCCCCTTAAACTTAGATTCCATTCTGGCACTCCATTAAAATACAGAGAAGGTGATACTCTGTCTTGGTCTGCTGATGGACAAAAAGAAGCAAGAGGCTTTGGTCTTGTGCTCTTCTGAGCAGTGACTGTATCATGGAGTTGAGTAATCTTTACAAGACTGCCATGAATTGTAGAAATTTGTGTTCTAGAATGGAATAAATGGAATAAAAATGGACTCTGGCTTTCCTTGGTTGCTGTCCAAAGAAGTTCGATGCTGTTTCTTATATTATCTCAGTTTTAACGTTTCACCTATAGCCTCATCCTCTTTAATGTTTGTTCATTTGTTGTTTTTTCTTAGCCTAGATGAATCATTCTATCTGTTAAAATATTTTTCCACTACTAAGGATCTTGGAAACTTTATTATAGGTTTGCATCTTGGACTTCAAATCTAAACAACAAGCATTTATTAAGCTTCTACTATATGCATCCCTGGAGAGATGAAGAAAAAAAATCCTTACTTTCATAGAAATCGTAGTCTTTTAGGGGAAACATATACAAAGAAAATAAATACAAGAGGTAATGAAAATAAATTCCAAATGATTCCAGGAGGTGAAAGGAAACTTTAAAAATCAATTATTTACTCAATTTTCTGGGGAACTAAGAAATTAAATAACTTATCTTTGGCCATGGGACACACATATATATAACAGATAAGGCATGGAAATATTCTTATCCAGCATTAGCCACTAGCCAGAATTGCAGGGTGTCTTATAACCTATCTTATAAGCAAGCTACTGCCCCACATCCCCAAGGGAAAATTGCTTTGCCTTTCCTAGTCTCCATTTCCCCATTTGTAAAACAAAGAGATTTGACTTCATAGCCTCTTAGATTCCCTTCTAACTCTGAATATGTGATCCTTAGAATTTGTCATAGTTTAAATTTGTTTTTTTTAGTGGTTTCCCATAACTTATTTTACTTTACTACACAACTATTCTTTCTTATATTCTTGATTCCCACAAGTTCTTGTTTCCCTACCTTATTATTTTTGTTTCATGGCTAGTGTTTGTATTGTCACCTAAAAGCTTCCTGCTGTTTTCATTTTTCTCTATATTGTTCCTCCGGTTTCTGCCTCCCTCAGCTGGAGCTCGCTTGCTAAAATGTCCTGCTGATTGCCTTCCTTTGGTTGGAGTTTCCAGAGATCATTTCCCCATTTTGCTTTTGGTATGAAAACTCTCTGGATAGCAATCTACCTCTAAACTCATCTGTACCTTCTATGAACAATCTAAATCCTCAGTATCCCAACTATAGGCAGAGACCTTCCCACAAGAAGGAAAAAAAAACTGAATTTGTGAAGGATATTCAGGAAAATTTGGACATAGGAGAGACACTCTATTGATGATATGTTAGGCAATTATGTAAGAAAGGTTTTGATGTGTACCTAGCATACTCAAGGGAAGGTTAAGTGGCACAAGGTATAGAATTCTGAATCTGGGGTCAAGAAGACTCGCTAGCTGTGTGACCCTGGACAAATCATTTAACTCTATTTGCCTCAATTTCCTTATCTGTAAAATGAACTAGACAAGGAGATGGCAAACCACTCCAGTATCTTTGAAAAGAAAATCGCTAATTTTCACAAAGAGTTGGGTATGACTGAAACAAATGGACAACAATAGCACACCTAAAAGTGGTGGTCATTCATAGGAAAGAAATTAGGGGACCAGATTCTAGGAGACAAAGTTGGAAGCATGAACAGCTATCCTAGGATACCCCATCATGTGATTGAGAACAATCTTTTTTTTAACTGTTCAGCAGTACTTGTCAGTTTCTTTAAAATTGACTGACTGAACCCAGTTAGTACTTTTCCACATTTCTATTTGAGGGTGAAGGATTCAGTTACTCATACTTACAGTAAAGGGGAGAAGGGGCTGAAGCCCTATTTCTTTCTCTCTCTCTCTTAGATCATATGAACCCAAGAAATGGTTTTTAGGATTTGAGCTTTTTTCTTTCATTTTTTTCTTCCATTTTTTCCCCATCCTAATTGGAAAGAACAAAGTCCTGGAGCTTTAGCTTTGAGAATCGAAGAGTGAATGCAGAACACCAACAGTCCTGTGGAGCACAAAGCTAGAGACACCTATCCCAGTGGAGCTTTCGACTTCAACATGTTGGAACTAATGCTATGTAGGAACATAAATAAAATATGAACCTAGTGACCTCTTCCCTTCTCCCTACCATGATGATATAGGACACAAACAATCAAGTAATACCAATATTAAATAACTACATGTACACATTTGCATACATATACAAAAGGAGAAATGGGGGTATGTCTGTCCTTGCTATATATTTGGAGTGAATATCCTTTTGTAAAGTTGAATCAGATAATGGAATTAAGTTGTAGTTACTGGTCCCTTAAGATGGGGAAAACAATTGATAATTAATTGAATTATGGCAAAAATGAGCTCTCCCATTCAATCTCTTCAAGGAAGTAGAGAACTCAGGTATTGGTGTAGGGTGTTATCGGCCAAGAGAGAGAATTGTAAGATTAAAAATTAATAGCCAAATACTTTAAGCATTATATTTTGTAAGGATTTATTCATTAATAACTTGAAGAAAAAGGAATAAAAAAGCAAAAGTCAAAGCTTAAGTAAAACCAGCCTTCCCAGCCACGCACGTGGGAAAAGAGAGAGAGAGGTAGAATTACAGCCAACTATATATAAAATGTGACCACATGACATGGTGGAGATAGGAGAGGAATTCTGGGAAACACTAAAGGAATTCTGGGGAACATAGTTCAAAGGTACAAAATTTCTATTCATACAGAATGAAAAGTTGGAACCAGAGCAGCCATACTGCAATTATATAGAAATGCTCAGAGTTGTCTAATGTCCCTTTCCCTCATGACATTTGCTGATTAAACTTTTTGTCTGCTACTATACTCTCCATTCAGAGAAAGAAAAAAGATTGTTTATTCTTTGAAGAATGTAATTAATTTAGACAGGAAGATGATAATAAAGGAAAAGGAAATAATAGTAAAAGTGTACCTTAATCTAATAGGTTAGTGGAAGAGGTATTTTTCATTTCATGAGCAGTTGAGTAGGAAGGGAAAGAAATAGCAAAACGGAGATAGAAGGAGTTAGAAAAATGAATGCATAAAAGAAATAGAAAAAGACAATATCAAAGTAGTGAAAACAAAATTAATAGAAGGAAAAAATATTGACTTAAAAGAAAATGGTATTAAAATCAATATAGAAAATAAATGGAGAAAGATATAAATGTTGAAATAACATCAGTTCTAAGTTTTTAAGAACTAGATAGTATATAGATTCAATAAAAAAAATCATAAAAAGCAACATACAAATTATAGGAAATATTAGCATTGCCCTTTCAGAGATGAATAAAGCTAATAGAAAGATGAAAAAAAGGAAAAATGTAGAACTGAATAAAATGTTGGAGAAATTTGACTTGGAAGGCAAGATATATTCTGAATAGGAATGTTAAAGAATGCCAGTTTTCCTCAACATTATATGAACATTTAAAAAAAATAGGCCTTGTACTTTGGCACAAGGAGCAAAAACAAAATATACATTTTAAACTATACACATATCAATATTTTCCCTCATCAAAAATCCACTGTTTCTCCCTCCCACTAATGAAATCACATGATTATCTCAATAGATGCAGAAAAAGCCTTTGACAAAATACAACACAAATTCCTATTGAAAACAATAGAAAGTATAGGAATAAAAGAGATTTTCTCAAGATAATAAGCAATATTTATTTGAAACCAACAGCAAGTACCATCTGCAATAAGGATAAATTCGAAGTCTTCCCAATAAGATCGAGTGAAGCAAGGATGCCCATTATAACAACTACTATTTAATATTGTACTAAAAATGTTAAAAGTAGCAATTAGTGAATAAAAAGAAATTGAAGGGATCAAAGCAGGCAATGAGGAAACTAAACTATCACTCTTTGTAGATGATATGATGGTATACTTAGAGAATCTTAGGGAATCAAGTAAAAAGCAAATGAATATAATTAGCAAAATTATATTCATTTATATATGTAAAAATAAATATATATAATGTGTATATATATAACTATATAAACATATATATATATAAAACTTTAGCAAAGTTGCAGAGTACAAAATAAACTCACATAAATCATCAGCATTTCTATATATTTCCAACACAACTCAACACCAAGAGTTAGAAAGAGGAACTCCATTTAAATTCACTCTAGACAATATGAAATATTTGAGAATCTATTTACCAAGACAAACTCAGGAATTATATGAACACAACAACAAAATACTTTTCACACAAATAAATCTAGATCTAAACAATTGGAAAAACATTATTCCTCACGGGTAGGATGAGCTACTATAATAAAAATGACAATCCTACTTAAATTACTTATTCAGTGCCATACCTAACAAACTACCAAAAACTGTTTTATAGAATTAGAAAAAATTATAACAAAATTCATTCGGAAGAATAAAAGATCATGAAAACCAAGGGAATTAATCAAAATATAAATTTTAAAATATACACATATAGGTATTTTTTCTATCATCAAAAATCAATCATCTCTCTCATTCTATAATCAACTCTCACTCCCCAGTTGAAAAATAAAGAAAAAAAATCTTATAAACATTCACAGTCAATCAAAACAAATTTCCATATTGACCATGTCTTATATATTTGGATATGTATTTTTATTATTGTAGAAATTTTTTCTGTTTGCTTACTAATTCTTCCCAGTTACTCTGAAACTATCCCTTTCATCATTTTTTTCACATAATACTATTCCACCATATTCAATTACCCTAATATATTCGGTCATTTCCAATCCACAGGTACCCCCTCAGATTCTTATTTTTTTCCACCTTACAAAAGAGCTATATTTACTTTTGTACATCCTTGGTTAGAATTTGTTTTGTATAGGTCTGATTCCTGCCTTACCTCCTCTCTCCACTAATTCTCGCTTCTCCCATGTGCTTTATATATTCCTATTAAATGAAATGTATTTGTGCATTGATTTTGATCTATATTCTTCTCTACTTTTACCAGTTCCAGATAAGAATTAAGTTCAAGTGTGTCAGCTGCACCTTTCCATTTCCTAACTACTCTTTGTAGAGATGTCTATTAGGGTACCCTGATTATGTAAGATAATTTCCCCTAATTTTCTTTTTCCTTTCTTTCTAGTGTAATATTCTCTTTTTTCCCATTTTCCTCTTAAAGATTATCTTAAGATCATCTAGTCAGAAAAGAATCATTTTTATACCTTATCCGATTAGACATTTATAAAACCCCTGGTGAAAATAGAGATCAGGGGACAATACATATATTATATCTCCATATTTGACTACAAGGAATATATCCCTATTTAGTAACATGATTATTTACTCCTATTTACTTTTTATCTTTGTCTTAGCTGAGGAGCTTTAACTTCAAAGTTTCTATGCAACTCTGGTCTTTTCATCACAAATATTTGGAAATCCTCTATTTCACTAAAGTTCCATCCCACCCCTCCCCTTAATTCATAACATTATCTTGAGTTTTGCTGGATATGTCTTCTTACCTATAAGTCTATATCCTTTGCCTTCTGGGATACTGTATTATAAGCTCTTCTCTATTTTATAGTGATAGTTTCTAAATCATATGTGCTCCTCCAATGATTCTTAATTTTTTTCTCCTCCTTCTCTTTTTCAGATCAGTTGTTTTTGATATGAGATCTTACATTTTCTATTAGTTTTTCAATTTTTCAACTTGTTTTGTTATTTCTTGCTGTTTTATAGAGTCACCAGTTGCTAGTTGGCTCATTATAATCTTCAGGCAGTTTAGGAAAGTTTTGGATAAGTTTTGGTATCTCTTTTGGCAAGCCATTAATTCCCTTTCCAATCCTTTTTCCATAACTCTTCTTTCCTCCCCATATTTTCCTCTAGTTTTCTGCTTCCATTTATTAAAAAAAGAAATTTAATTCTTTTTTTATAACTCTTCATTTATTCCAGGCATGGTGGTTGAATTCATGCCCAAGCTTTGCTTTATGAAGAAATTATTTTTAGATTTTTTTGGAGTAATTTTCTTCCTCTGTATTTCTTTCTTGAGCATAACTATCACCATAATAATTTTTAAAAGGTGGAATTCTCTTTTTCATTTTTCCAGCCTACTTTCTAACTATAGTCTTGATATTAGGTTCAGGCTCTGTAAATTTCTAAAAGAAAGATCTGAACTAGTCCTATTGGTGATTTTGTTGGTATTGAATATGATGTTATTCCTGGATCTCATTGACAACTCAGGCTCCAGAGATATAAGCTTTCAGTTCTCCTAAAGTATTCTGATCCAGGACAAAGTCTGATTATTGCTTTCCTGTCTGAGCATTGCAAGTTCCTGACCTGCTTTGGTATGGTTGAGCAAAAGCAGACTGCTCTTGCACTCAGCCACTATAAACCAATAATAAGCTTTCCTGGTTCAGACCAACAACAGCAGCCTCTGCTTTAATATGTGACATCTCTTTTGGCAACTCCTCTGCATTCAAACTATACTAGAACTTGGAATTGAGATGTTTCTCTCCTCCTGAATTTAGAGTCAAACAGCTCCTGTTAGGTTTCTGAACTTGATCCTCTCTAGGTACACAGCATAGACTATGAAACCATCCATATTCTCGAATGCCATTTCTGGATGCAGATCCCCTCTTCAGTTACCCTGAATTAATGACCTGCACCTGGGTAGTGAATGACAAAATTTCTAGATGACATCTATTTCTGTTGGGGTGCCCTAGCATATATCTGGAACCTTCTCTTTCCTTATGATCAGTCACCACTGCCAAGAAGCCTCTCTTTCTCACTTTTTTGTCCTGAGATAGAAAAATGACTCACTGTGACTTTTTTCTGGTCTTTTCTCAATGAGATTAAATCTATGATATTTTTCCCCTTGATGATTTGTTTGTTTGGTGGTGGTGGTGGGAGGGAAGTAGCTTAGTTTTACCATTTCTTAAAACTCAACTATTTTGGTTCTGTCTCTTCAAAGAAAAGCATATGAAAAAAGAATAATTATGTGAAATTAGAAGGCAATGATATGATAACAGATCAAACTTTCTAGAACATAGATATAATTCTTGTTGGAGAAGGAAAGAAATAAATAAAGAGTAGAAATAAATAAAATAAATATATAACAAAAATAGATGAATGATGGAAAGAAAATAATTTAAGTAAATGTGAATTTTTTGAAAACTAGAAAATAAACAAATCCCAACTAATTGCAAAAGGAAAAATCTCAAAAATTAAAAAGGGGAGATAAAAAAGGAAAAAATTACTATAGAAAAGATAAAATTAAAATTTATTCCTTTGTATAACCAACATAATAGATATATTTTAGATAGCCTAATAAAACAACATGTAAAATAAAATTATTAAAATATAAAGATGAAATTATATCAGAGAAGAAATGTAAGGCAATTATCAGGTGATATAATATCCAATAATCTGATAGAAACTATGACAATTTAAATTAAGCAGATAATGCTTGCAAAATAGAAAATACTTTCACTGGCATTATAAAATAGCTACTTTAAATAACCATAATCTTAGAAGATAAAATTAAACAAGCCTGATTGAATTTTAACAAACAGCATATTTTGGACATACTTATAGATATAGTAATATCTTTAAATAATAATTAATTCCTATGCTACAAAAAATATTTTCATCAATTGAAGTTTTTCATTCTACCAATTTCTACTTATGAGAAATGTATAGTCTTTATATAGAAGCCAGTTAGAGATAAAAATAATTAAAGAGAACTAGATATATGGATAGGGATACATATATATATATATATTGATACTGATATGTTATCAAAGATGTAATCTAAATGGAATTTATATAAGATGTTAAAATGTTTCAGTATCAGGGGAGTAATTAACATAAAACATAATAAAAACAAATATTAAAAACCTAATTACATCAATATCTTCTGAGAAAACCTTTGATGATATGCAATATTATTTCATTTACAAAATACTTTAAGAAAATAAAGATATGATAAGAGCTATATTAAAATATGTTCAAAAAGAGATCTATTATCATAAAATATTTCACAATAAAGTCTTACTCTATCCCAAATATCTTTTTCTTCTTCTTTTTTTTTAAACCTTTTGGAAAATGTGGACTTTTTATGCCTATACTTTGTATATCATCTTTACCACAATGTTAAATGTTCTAATCATTCTTTCTAATATTGAGATAGTCATGATGCTTGGCAGTATAGTTTTAATTAGATCTATCTCAATCTATCTCTACCTGAACTCCATTTCTGCCCCCCTTTTCTCTCTACCACTAGTTCAATATAACTTCAAAACAATTTTCAGCAGAGGAACCATAGAATCTGTCTAAATACAGTTGTAAATGCAAGGATATTCTTCTCCATATTGGCCTTGTATTTGCATAGTTCTAGAAATGCCTTCAGAGAAACTAAGTAACTGAGTGGATAGAGTGCCAAGCCCGAAGTCAAGAAAACCTGAGTTTAGAGACTTCCTGACAAAGATGGCTGAAGTGTAGAAGGAACTTCACAAATCTTCCTACTACTGATTACAACAAAGCATCTCAAAAGGACAAAAATCAAAATCAGACGAAGAAAGGGGCTCAGACGTTAGGGCTAATCCTTGAAGGGTTTGGCCATTTCCATGCAATAAGAGTATAAAATTACACCTACCAATGTGTGGGCTAATCAACGCACACACATACCACCTACCACAAAAGAATCAGAGGGAACTGTCCTCTATCAGATCTAGATAAATCAAACAAGAAATAAGTAAGAAAGAGGCAAGAGATTTGAATGAAATCTTAGAAAAATTAGAGTTAATAAATATATAGAGAAAAATAAATAGGGACAAAAAAGTAACACACCTTCTTTTCAACAGCACACTGTACATTCACAAAGATTGACCATGTATTAGGGCATAAAAACATTGCAAACAAATGCAAAAAAAGCAGAAATAATAAATGCAACCTTTCCAGATCATAATGCAATAAAAACAATAATTTTTCAGGGGACATGAAAATAAAAATCAAAAATTAATTGGAAATTAAATAATATGATTCCCCAAAATTGGTTGATTAAAGAAGAAATCATAGAAATAATGAATAATTTTATTGAAGAGAATGACAATGAGGAGACATCATATGAAAATCTATGGGATTCAGCCAAAGGAAATTTATAGACCTGAGTACATATGTCAACAAATCAGAGTGGGAAGAAGTCAATGAATTGGGCAAGCAATGATTTGGGATGTAGACTCTAAACAATCAACCTAGTGCAAATATTAATAATATGGATATAGGTCTTGATCAATGATACATGTAAAATCCGATGGAATTGTTTCTTGGCTATGGGAGTGGGGTAGGAGGAGGGGAGGGAAATTACATGAATCATGTAACCATTGAAAAATATTCTAAATTAATTAAATAAATAAATGGATTTTATTTAAAAAATTAAAAAACACCTGAGTTTAAATTTGATCTTACATGCTTACTAGCAATGTGAGCCTGGGCAAGTTACTTAATCTTGTTTGAATGAATTCCTCACTCGTAAAATGAGCTGAAGAAAGAAATGGCAAATCACACAAGTATCCTAGTCAAGAAAACCCATAGGAGGTCACAATGAGTAAGACATGAGTGAAAATGACTGGACAACAAAAGAAATGCTAGCAGTACCACTAATACTTCAAAAATAAATTGAACATGAATACATTGGGAAAGAGGTTAAAAAGAAAAAAGTAAGATCAATGTTCAATAGGCTATGAGAAGACAAAGACACACTCTTTGGAGGTGCCATCTATGGTTCTGAAAATCAATTTTAATTTATTTAACAAAAGCATATGAAAGATTGATTCTTTTGTCCCAGATATCTTACTTCTTGGTGTATATACATCAAGAAAATCAACAACATAAAGGAAGCCTCTTGTTCACCAACATTTTTAGTGAACATTCTTTTAAATATTATTTAAAGCAGTATTTTTTTGTGGTAGCAAATATGCAGGAACACTTAGTATTCTATTTCAAATAGAGGGTAAACTAAATGGGCCACAGAGATTGTATCCAATTCCTCTGAGTAAATCAAGAGGCAATGAACTTTAGAGCAAAACACTACACTTGCAGTCAGGAAATTGGGCTCAAATATACTGAAAAGTAATGTGACTATGGTTGTCAGTGTAAACTCCAGTTTCCCTATCTGTAAAAATGGATCATTTTTGTTCTAACAATCTCAGAAGGTTGTTAGGAGGATTTTCTAAAATATTGAATTGCTCAATAAATGTGAGTAATTATTATAAAAAATAACAATGAATAATAGCATAGAATAATGGTCAGATGAATAGATAAAGTAAAAAAAATGTGTATACATTTGTAGACCAATTGGGGGGAAAAAACCAACTTGTTCTCTTATACAGTTAGGAAACAAAAGACCTCTAGATTTCATCATTTTGTGTAAAAACTTTAATAAATAAATTCTATAGATTTTTGACTTTTATTATGCAAATATCATTGATTTAATAAAGATATAATTTGTCAGTCTATTTAGAAGTTCCTGGAGAAGGAACAATCCAAAAGATGTGTTCTTGGTCTAATCTTCCTGAACAAAAGAGGGAAACTTTTGGACAGACTTAATTTCTGTACCAAGAAGTTGAAGCTAATTAAGAACTAAATATATACTATGATTCAAAAATAACTCCCAGAAACCCATGATAAACAACTATCTTCCACCATAGTAGGAACTGATAGAGTATGAATATAGATTAAAGTATATAATTTTTTCACTTTATTTTCTTAGTGAGTTTTTTCTTATATAAATGATATGTGTCTTCTTTTGCAATATGATGAAGATGGAAATATTTACTGGATGAATGATAGCATATGTATAATTCTGCCATCTTGGGAAAGGAAGGGAAGGAGAGGAGATGGATCATAAATGTCAGAAAATGACTATTAAAAATGACTATTAAAAATTGTTAACAACATTTAAAAAATTAAATGAAAAAATAACCAAATGAAAAGCCGTATATGAAAGAGCAAAAGAAAAACTTAATAATACTAGATTCAGAGTAATCATATTTTGACATTCTAAGGTGAAGGGTGGAGGCACAATCCAAAAGGAAGTATTTGTGGAATGCATCTAAGTTGAACTTGATATATGCAAAACTAGAGATCACCAATATTGTTTTCATGCTATATTTTAATAGAGCTTTGTACTTTCCAAAATGCATTCATATTCATCAAATCTATTATCTTGAGGAGCACTAGGGCATAGTGGAGAGAGAGAGAGCTGATCTCAGAACCAACAAGACCAGGATTGAAGACTTGCCTTTGATACATACTGCTATGTGACCCTGGGTAAGACACACTCTCAGTACTCTGGACAATTCTCTAAATCAGTGAGTTGCAAAGAAGGTCTCAATCATCACTGATTTTTAAGGTTAAAATTTTGGGGGGATTATATATTAATTTATAATGATTTATTAAATAGTGAAAGTGGGTTGCAGAGAGAAAAGTCACATAGTGACATGGCTCATTGCCTAGCTAACCTGAGCTTGCTGCTTACCAAATGACCCCATTCTCTTTAGCTGCTTCCCTAGAAGAATGATGGCTTCTTTCCCAGGAAAGAGATAGCAAACTTCTTTGATCCATAACTTAAACTCCCATGACATCATTTTTTCTGTGTCTCCCTGACTGTGTCAGAAGCCAGTCTTCCAGACTCCAGTAGACGTGTGGAACAGGAGACAAGAATCTTCTAAGATGCTAGGGAGCCATGCCATGAAGTTTCTTCTTGGGGTCCTCCTTAGATATTCCTCATACTTTGTCATTAATCTAGTCAAAGGATAGGGGCTAAATGGAAACCTAATTCATTAGAGAAACACCCAATACTGATCTTAGGATACCAAGAAAAGGAATGCAAAATTGGTGTTCAATTCTCACATAGTGGATATAATTTCCTCATCTGGGAAAGCCTTTTACCAATGAAATCACAAGTTTAGTCCTTATGATAATCTCTCACTATGTTAATGATCCCCTACCTGATAACATTCCCACCATCCCTAAGTTTGCTTTTATCTATTTATCAACCAAACCCTAGAAGAATTCAAGTTACTTGAGAGCAGACATAATTATTACTGTTGATGTTGCATTTCCTTTTGGGAAATGTCTTTTGAATTCCCAGTGCCTATCTTGCCTGCCTATCTGATTGGTTCCTGCAGATGATAGCTGGTGGTTAAAAATGCTTATTGAATTGAAGAGTGATTAACTTTGCTTTCCCAGCTAAGCAAGGAAGAAATCAATGAAATGTCTTTCCTAGTACTTTTGATGTGAACTGGCATGCTTAGAATGTCATTACCTTCTTCCCCAGAAGGAAAATATTTCTCACTTGCTAGTGTATCTACTTTTTCTGATTTAAACTATTCTGTATCAAGAGTTTTGACAGCCACACAGGGGGAATGGTGGAAAATGACACTTTTTCCCCCTTGATAGAAAGTACAACCATAGGTACCAAAGCCATTCCAACTTGAAAGCATATTCTTAAGCCTTGAAAGCAACTCAGTGGGAAAATGGTGTGGGTTTAAGTTTTGATAATGCCACAGTAAAGAATAGAACAAGAAGAGTAAATTACACACACTTCAGCAAAGTGACAATGTGCGTTTCATTTCCTGGTCTTAACAGGTAGAACCGTATCTGACCCTTTCCTGACATGTGCACCTCCTACAACATTGGTGAGATTATAGTTTTCCTGCTGAAAATTTTTACTGCTGATTCTAGTGAGCCTTTGCCACAAGCCACGTGAGAAATTGCATGACACACTGACAAACTATTTCGCATTTTTAGAATTGATTCATAAGAAATTATATCAACCCTTCTGTTCCTGGCACCATAAGCAATCATAGCTTGAACCTTTGGGTTCTTCTATATGGAATTCTCATCACTAATGCCAGGCATCCAATGGGGTACCAAATCTACATTCAACAAAATCAAAAGATCTGAAAAAACCAAGGGGGAGGGATAGAAAAAGAGACAGAGGCAGAGACAGAAATAGAGACAGAGACAGAGACAGAGAGAGAGTTCGTAGTGTTCCTAGTAGGAAGATGATAAGTACACAACTTCTCAAAAGCCATAGAAAATATATTTCCACTCACATTAAAAGATTAAATTTGGAAAAGTGTTCAGCTGTCATGGGTAGACAAAAACAAAATCATTCCTCATTTCATGGTGGGATCTTAGCGAATGGGTATCATATAGTAAGATCTCATGAGTATTTACTATATTAAGATAGAAGATTTAAGTGTGAACAGGCATTGGAAGCCATCAAGTCCAATTTCCATTTTACAGAGGAAGAAACTAAGGCCTGAAATCACAGCTAGTGAGTTTTATTCAGGATTTTAACCCGTGTCATCCTGATTCTAAGATACTAGGCAACAATGAAAGCTTAATGCTTAGTCAAAATGTGAAAGTATAAAGACTCACACTATTGTTAGGAGTGTATGTTAGTCTCCTAAATAGACTCTGAAATACATTTTAATTAAAGCTGACATTCCATTTAGACATTTTGGATCTTGGCTCACCAGAGATAGAATGTCTACTGTCTTACTCTTAATCACTCCCTTTAGGAAATCCAAAGTCACTAAAATATATTCCAGGTATGAATAGTTTTTCTATCACTGAGTACTCCAAACCCAAATGTTCAAAAAATTATTTACATCTTTTTTTTCAAAACTTTTTATGGAATCACTAGAACTCAATGGAGCCTTGTGTTCTATTGTCTAGGACAGTAGTGCAGCTCATATTCTCAATTTTGACAATTCTATTTTTATTATATCTCAGAAGTCTAGATGAAAAAACAAATCCACTGAGGATAACTGATAAGGGTAATTGGTTATGGCAACCAAGGCAACCTTCTTCTTCAAACTCATTTCTACCTAATTCTACTAAAATCATAACTGCGTCTTCTCCTGGGTATATATATAGTTTTCATATTGCCATCTTTTCACTATTATAACAGAAATTCGATATGACTTTGTGCTTTTACCTAAATGTGATATCTATGTGTCAGGGTGGGCTAGCTACCATTCCCTTATCTCCTTACTTTTACAAATGGCATAGGTTTGTCCTTAAACCCATCTTTCTGTAGAATTCATGTAGTTCTTTCTGTTGAGACTGCCTTTGAGGAAAATGCCCATACTTAGTTTCCTTGGAACAAATGTTTATCATATGAGACATCTTGTGGCTCATCTAAATATTCAAATGATTTCACATGAACTATCCATTCATCCCCCGACAGTTTGTATTTCTGTGGTGTAACAATTTTTATAAATTCCATAAATCCATATCAGTCAAACCATATGATCCTCCATCAAATTATATCATTTATGTCAAGCACTTTGCAAAACCTAATGTTATACCAGTGGTTGCTATCATCATTATCATCATCACTATTTTGTGTTAGAAAATGTGATTGTCACAAAAAGGAGAGATTATTATTGACCTCTCCCTACTGCAGAATCTTGTCTTTTAATTGGAGAAGATAAAACAGAGACACAAAAAACATGGAAATAACAATATGACATGACATAATTTAAGTGCCCCCCAATGCCCTAGATTTAAGGGAAAGGACAGATTAATAATAATAATAATAATAATAATAATAATAGTAATAATAATAATAATAATAATGTACCCCTTGATGATTACTTGGTAATTTATAAAGCATTTTCATATAAATTGTCAAATTTAACATATAACAATCCTATTGGGTACATAGGTGGTACAGTAGAATTTCTTCAAATTCTGCTTTGGGAGCCTTGGCAAGTCACTTTCCCTCTGTCTCTGCCTGTTCTCTCAACTACAAAAACAGGGATAATTATGGCAGCTACATTCCAAGGTTGCTGTGAGGATAGCATAAGGTAATATTTGTAAAGTGCTTTATAACTATAAAATACTATATAAATGTTAATTATTATTTATTATAATTAATAATAGTAGTAATAGTTGTAGTGGTGGTGGTCAGAGTAGTAGAGTAGTAGAAGAGGAGGAGGAGAAGGGGGAGTAGCTGTTGTTTTAACAGTAGAAGATGCAACACCTTGGAAGGAATAAGGAAAAATTTACTATTGTGTAAATTGGAATCTGAACGCCAGAACTACAATTCCCAGCAACCCACACTCCTTCTCACATTACATGCTGATGTAGACAGGATATAAATTTTGTGTAGTCCCGCCCCTTGCTGTAAAGGCAGGGTGTGAGGAAAGAATGTTAATACATCATGCTCTTATTCCTGTCATTGCAGTGGCTGCCAGCATTTTTTTTAACAGGAAGGAGAATTTAGTCACGTGGTCTTATTTTGTTAGATAATTACCCTTTATTCCCACTACTTCAAGTGATTATTAATAAACTTTATAAAATATAATTCTTGGAGTGTTGGATATTAATTTAAATCCTACACTATGGAGGGGGTACTTGAGAGTAAGAACCCAAGCATTCTACCACAAAGAACTGAGTAGGTAAACTTCTAGAAACATCAGGCAGCCAATAAAAAGACATAGAGACAGAAGATAAAGCAGGAAAAAAGAAGAGAAAGGGTTTTGTGTATGATAGAAGGCAAGACTGTGTAGATGGCCCTTAGAGTATGTGAAGAATACCAGGATGTGGTAAGGGTCAAGGTTGCCAAAATTCTTATGCCAGAGGAGTACTGAAATCAGCTTGAATTGCCTCTGTAGAGCAGATTGTTGAATTTTTATGGTAAATATTTACAGCTCAGAAATTAGAATATACTACAAATCAGAACTGGATTTACTATTTTATTATTTGTTAAGATTGTTAAAAGTTATGTAGAAAATGCTAATAATTCAGATTAAGTTTATGTCAAACACATTTTTAGAAAGCTGGTTGTTAAATATTTACCAGTGCATCATTGGTCTTATCCACAGTATTTATTTTAGTTTGAAAACACTCTAAGGCAGTGATGGGAAAACTTTTTAAAGAGGGGGCCAAAGGAAAGGAAATGCTCATCTGTCAGTCTGTTTCTATGGCAACTCTTTGGAAGTTTCATGGTATTGTATCCTACTCATTGTATTCTTCAGATTAGGAATAATGTATCAGCCAGAGAGGACATTTCAGGGGGCCACATCTGGCCCCATGGGCTGTAGTTTGCCCATCACTGGTTTATAAATACAATATGGATTCTGAAATGGGAAGTGAAGGAGTGGCCGAGAACAAAAAATGCCTTTTAGTTAATTGAGATAGGATTCTTAGAGGTGGAAGAAAAGGATATAGGAAACAATTTGAACATAGGTCATCAAATCTATTTTCCCAGCCAACTAAGCCATGAATTTGATCAGAGAGATTTTTTACATTATAAAATTTTAAAAATTCTAAAAATGTTGAAATAAAAATGGTAGTCAGCTCAACTATTTTCTCTTTTCGCCTTGCTTCTGAATCTACTTGGAGAAAGAATAAGACTAACTCTATTTAGGCCAGATTGGTAATTTATTGCACCAAGTTGGCCAAATCAGTTGGTAACTTCAGACAGAGAAAGCCTCTCCTGTGGCATTTTAATTACGTTACAAGGTCCTTATTGGTGAACCACATCTCATCTTGTTCTATGATCCCAGTTTGTCTAAGGTTCCATTAAATGCCCTGTGGACACACAATACATGTTTATTTCATTTAAATGAGTCATAGTAGACATCAGAACTCAAAATTCCTGCTTTCTACTCTTGCCAGGTCTTCAACCACATTGGTAGCAGGTAAGAAGCCAACTAGACCATATTTTCCTGTTGATATATTTCCATTCTCTTTCCAAAAAGTATGGAGAGAAGGTTCTCACATTCAGTTCTCCCCAGAGTAGCAAAAAAGAGGAAATCAGGTCAAAAGAAAACAGTTCAATACCAATGGCTTATTATTAAGTACATAAGAATCAAAAACAAACAATGAGAAACAGAGTTGGTTAACTAAAAATGACCATTTTGAACAAGTGATCTAATATAGCATGGGGCTAGCTATTTTGTAATGAAATGAATAGGAAGGAATGCTTTGATAATCTTAATGTATCTTTCTATAGGAATACTCTAAATAAGAAACAATAACTAATGTTATATAGATTCTGGGGTTATATAAGCAATCATTTATAGCTTCAAGAGCAAATCAAGTGATGGACTTGCTTTCCATTCCCTCCCCATCTTTCTATTAAAGAATTTAGGATTAGAAGTTTTGAACAGGAAAGGAACTTTGACTTCATCTAACCAAGATTCCTTATTTTACAGATGAGGAAACTGATTCCCAAAGAGTGGCTTGTCCAGGTTCATGCAAGTAGATGAAAAAGAAATGAGAAAGTGTCTTTAAAAAACTGTTGCAAATGCAAAGCAGAATGGCAGGGTGTTCCATATTGCTAAAATTAACATTTTATTATTCAAAATTTACAAAATCAAATAAACTCAATACACATTTAAATAAACCTTCAGTTGATTTTTTTATTTATAACATTTATACTTTTGAAATTATTTAAGCTTAAAGCTGCACTAAGACTTTTGGGACAAATTATATTATATTTAGTAGATCATAATTAGATTATAATTTAGTAGATCATATATTTAGTAGATCATTACAGAATTTAGAGATGAAAATAACCTTCAGGTTCAACTAGTGGAAGAATTCTTAATATTATATTGAAAGAAAGCTAACAACATATTAAGGAAAAAAAGTTTGCAGACCTCATGATAGAAACCTCTATTCTAGTATGACACTGTAAGGAAACTGAGACATGGAGAACAGAAAGGATCTGGCCAAGATGCCATTGATGGTAAGTAACAAAGACAGAATTCAATCTGAGGGTCTATAATAGATCTAGTTATTGAAAGAGCTGATGCTCAATTATCTCTAAAATGTCTTTCAATTCTAGAATTTAATTAATTCATTTGAATTGCCTCAGAACAGCCTTATGATATAGGGATTGTAAGTATTATTTCCATTTTACAGATGAGAAAATGGAGACAGAGAAGTGAAGTGAATAATGAAAAGTCAAGCAGCTAGCAAGTCAGACCATCACCAATTTGATCCTAAATCTTTAAATTCTAAGAACGAGGCTCTTCCAGCTATGCTTTGCTTGCATTGAGCTATCAGTTTGCTCAAGATGATCTGGTGTGCTTCTGTGTTCACTTCTCTCATCAACCTCTGCTCCCTACTCTGAAAATTCCATTGTAACTGAAATGTTCAGTTTGCCAAAGTCATGTAGACATGCCTATTGTCTCACTCAAGTGATTATTTCCTTGAGGACAGGGATTAAATATTCTCTAAAAAGTCAGCTCTCAATTAAGCACTCTGATGGAGAAGAGCAGTGATGCAGCTAATCCAAAACATTGAATAATTCAAACATGATTTCTACTTGACTTTGGAATGTATTATGTCTTATTGTAGATTTTTCTTCCTAATTATACTTATCTGAGAAAATATCAATATTAGGTTACATTTCCCCAAACACTTACCAATTGATGATAGAGGGGGTAAGTTGAAAGAGAATGAACCAGATTAGTGGTAGCTAAGGATGGGAAAAATAACACCCAGATAATCCACAAGAAAAACTATTAAATGATTATTGTATTGGACTGAATTGAATTGAATTGAATTGATCTATAAAAGTTACCAGTTGCCTCATTTGCTCTGGAAGGAAGAAAGGATCTTAGCCAGGAGCAATCATTTCATCTCCCTTTCATCACTTTTTCTTAGGCTGGCTCTTCCTTAAGGTTCATTCAGTCATTAGTGAGCCTCTTCGTGGAATCTTTATATTATGAGCCTCATTACTCATACACTTCAAGTTTATCTTACCTCCAAACTGGTCCCCCAAGGGTGATGATAACCTCCTTTAATCTATTCTCCAATACATATATTACACATACATATATTTATAATATATAAATCAGTATATACATATAATATATGTGTATATATTTATGAAATGAGTATATAATCAAAAATCTTTTACTAATAGGGAACCTAATCAAAAAAATTTGGAGATCACAGGACTAGATGTCCCAAGTCCTTCCAACTCTAAATATTTCAATGGCACTACCTACAGGCAGTGGAAAGAATATCTCCTTTCCTGAGTCTTGACTCTGATATTTTGGAGGAAGCTATTAGAGCAAGTTCAACCTTGATGGGATCATAATTCATAGATTTAGAGCTATAAGAGATGGTAGAGGCCACTGAGTCATTTTCATTTTACAGATGAGGCGACTGTGACCCAGAATCAAGGTAAGTGACTTGCTTATGGTGACAAAACCAGTTCTCTTACTCCTACGTTCTTCGCAAGGCATCATCCTACCTTCTCTTGGACAAGTGGACTAAGGGTTGATGCTTAGTACAATCTCCTTTCCCTCCTTTGCCCAATTAATACCCCCAACCAGTCATACCATTCCTAGACCTGTATTTCCTGAATCCCTGCATGTCACTGAATAATTCCCAATTCCCACCCCACTACCATACTCCTATTCTGACTCCTCTCAGTCCTAGCCCAAATCAAAGGCTGCTCATAATGTACTCTGAAATGCCACCTGCATAGGTAACAAACTATGTCTTAAATCCTTTCATTTTCTTATTTATTCTATCTTGTGTTAACTGAGATTTGGCTGCCTCTCAATGATACAGCTTCTTTCCTAGTCACCCTTTCCCAGTGTTCCCAGTTCTTCAACTTATTTCCCATGACGTACTCCTCCACAGTACACATTGAGATGGTCATACCCTTAATCTTAGCATCATCCACAAATGCTTCACTTCCGTTTTCATTTTCATGAACTCTGAAATTCCTATTCCTTTATTTAATCAAATTCCATTGATATCCCATCTTCCTTATTCATCCTTTAACTCTATTCTTTATCCTCACTATGACCTCCAAACCAGGAACCCCTTAGTTCTTCCCCAGACCAACACCCCTACACTGGCTATAGTCTTGTGTAGTTAGAATGTTGTACCCCAGGATTACATTCTCCAGAATTCCTTCAGTATTTCCCAGAATTCCTTTCCTTTTCATCCCCAAGTTGTGTGGTTACATTGTTTGTATATAGTTGTATATAGTTGTATATAGTTGTAACCTCGCCCTTGCTCTCTCTTCTCTGGCAGCTCTGGGCTCTCTTCTCTTGCAAGTGTGGTCTGGGGAAATTTCTTTCTTTACTGAGGTTTTACTTCTCTTTACTTCAAGTTATTGTTAATAAACTTTATTAACCTAACACTTGGAGTATTTGGATATTAATTTTTAATCTCATAGTCTCCTATGTCCCCCTATCACTTTGTAAATTTTCCTATCACTGATCTTGTTCTGTCAAACCTCAGTCTTGGATTATTCCCACCATCTCCTGCCTTCACTCCTATTCACATGCAACCTAACAAAGCTGGAGAAAATCATGAAACCATGCTGACTGGGCCCACTTCCAATTTATGTTACATAACTTCAAATCAGCTTCCATTCTGTCAATGCAGTGTTTTCATACTCCCCTAATCATTTCACTATCCCAATTACCACAATGCCTTCCAAATCATTTTATCCCTCCTTGAGGCAGGTAGGTAATGTAGTACAAAAAATTTTGCATGTGGCATCAGGAAGAACTAATTTCAGATCTGGTCTCTGAAACCTACTAGCTGTGTGGCTCTGAGTAAGTCACTTGACCTCTAGTTCAGTTTCTTTTTCCTTAAAATGAGGATAATAAAAGCACCTATTTTGAAAGTTTGTTGTGAGGTTAAAATGAGATAAAGTTGGTTAGGTAGAGCATTTTACAAACCTTAAAGCTCCATATAAATGCTAGCTATTACTGCTGGCTCTTCATCCCCATTTCTATTATGTTTAATGCTGAGAAATGGGGCTTATAATTTACTTTAAAAATGAAGACTATTCAACAACAGCTCCTTCTTCTCCCCTTCTTCTCATTCCACATCACTTAGATGACTTCTGACACTATCTCCTCCTTCATTCTTGTCTGACATGAAGAGTTTGCCAAGGCAAGCCTCTGTGAACATGTTCAAGTGACCTCATTCCATCCTATCTTTTCTGGCATATTGCCTACTCTGTTACTTATCTTTAATGTCTCCACATCTACTGACTGCTTCCCTACTGTCTAAAAAAGAGGTTCACGTCTTTCCTACTATCAAAAAAACCCTTGCTTGATCAGTTTATCTATGCCAGTTATCCTACATCTCCCCTCCTTTTCAAGGCTAAACCCCTTGAGAATATCACTTTTAATTAGTTCCTTCACTTGCTTCCTTCTCATTCTCTTCTTAACTCTGAAGAATGGTTTCCAAATTTGTCTTTTACCTAAAACTGATCTTCCAAAATTTTCAGTGATGTTTTAATTCCCAGGGTAATAGATTTTTCTCATGGGTTGCCATAGTCTAAGGAAAAAAATAATCAAATTTCTAGCCTCTTCTCACTTACCTAGGTTAATAAGGTAAAAACACAGAGCTGATTGCAGGCCTCCACTCCATGGATTTCTAGCTTAGAAAATATCTCTACATCCAAAGAGCTACAAAATTGTGCATACCATTACTCAGCAATACCACTACTAGTTCTATATTCCAAAGAGATAAGAGGTAGGGGGAAAGGATGTAGCTGTCTAAAAATACTTTTAGCCACTCTCTTTGTAGTGGCAAAGAATTAGAAACTGAAGCAATGTCCATCAATGGAAGAATGGCTAAAGAAGTTGTGATACATGATTTTAATAAAATACCATCATGCCAAAAAGAAATGATGAGCCAAATGATGACAAAAATAAAGCCTCAAAAGACTTATATGAAGTGATGCAAAGTGAAGTGAACATTACCAGGAGGATGTTGTACATGGCAGTAGCAATAATATACAACAATAAATTGTGAATGACTTAATTATTATCAGCAATCGAAGGATCCAAGACAATTCCAAGGGACCAATGAATGGAAAAAATGCATTAGCACAGAAGAAACTTATGGAATCTGAATGCATATTGATGCATCATATTCTTGATTTTGTTTCCTCTATGAATTTTTTTCTCTAATGTAAGTGATATATGTCTTTTACAACATGATAAACATGGAAATATGTATTATATGATAATACAAACCTATATCATGTTACTTCCCATTTTGGGGAGGGAGAAGGAGAGAAGATGGATTGTAAAATATCAGAAAACAAATTGAATTAATTAAATTAATTAAAAATTGTATTAATTTGTAAAAAATGGAAAAATAATATTTCCCTTTTCTTCTATTCTGTGGAAATAGCCTTCTATAATGCAAAATTATCCACAATCCATCTTATGGCATTGGAATTGTACTTAGCCATAACACCAACATTCAAGTCTCAGCTTTGCCCCTTATTGACTATAGGCAAATTGTATTGCCTTTCTGTAAAATAAGGAGTTTGGATGAAATGATCTCTAAATCCTTTAATATCTCTAAGATTCTGTTATTCTGAATTACCAATATTATTTAGCACTAATGTTGATTGAATGAAGACATATTATGAGGAATATATTGAGGACTATGATTTCAATAAAGACTAATAATGTCTTATTTATCCTGGTATGGATAAATTTACCTTTTACTCCAATGCATTATATACATATAATTCAACATTAAGTAGGTGACTTGATTTGTTTTATTCTTAGTTACAGTTGATCTCATCAGATTGTCATTTAATCTGTCCAGCCCCACTAGTCATATCTCTTCTCTTTTTTTGGTGGATAAACTGGAGGTGGCTATCCATAATAAGTAGATCTTTCTTTCCTCTCACTCTCTTTTTAACTTTCTACAGTCTGACTTCTGTCAGATTTTATTCTTTTTGATTTGACAATCAAAACTACTCTGTACAAACTTAGCAGTCATCTCCTGCCAAATCTTTTGGCCTATTTCCAACTCCCACCCATCTTGATCTTTCTGCAGTCTTTGACACTATGGATTACCATTTTCTCCTTGATGTCTCTTCTTCTCTCCAAGACTCAGACACTTGGCTGACCAGTCCTCAATTTCCTTTGCTGGATTTTCATCAAGGTTATACCTTCTCATTACATGTGTTTCCCAGGGCTTTATCTGGGGTCTTCTTCTCTTCTCCCTCTACACTGGTGATCTTATCTCCCATAGATTCAGTTTTCATCTCTATTCTGATCATTCTCAGCTCTGCTTATCTAATACTTGACTCTCCTAATCTCCATGCTCAACTCTCCAATTGCCTATTAGATATCTCTATCTAGATATCCCTTAGACATCTGAAACTCAGTATTGCCCAAACTGAATTTATTCTCTTTCCCAACAAATATTTCCCTCTTTTCAAACTTCCCTCTTACTTTCAATAGCATCACCATCTTCCCAGTCACCAACAATTGAAAGCTATGGATCATCTTGAACTCTTCACCCTCTCACCTTCCAAATACAATCTATTGCCACATCCTGTTAATTTAACTTCCACAAATATACTCCCTTCTCTCCTCTGACCATTGTAACATGGAAAATGGCATCCTGGTGGTGACCATCCTGGTGGAGGCCTTCCTCACCTCATGCCTTGACTATTGCTCTCCCTAACTCAAATCTCTGCCCACTGCCATCCATTTTCCACTAAGCTGTCAAAAGTTCCTGAAATTCAGAGTTGACAATGTCAACTCTGCCATTCAAAAAAAAAATCCAGTGGCTTCCTATCACTTGATCAAAAATAAAATCCTCTCCTTAGCATTTAAAGTCCTACATAAACTTGTTCCTTAACTCTATCTTTCTACTAATCTGACACTTTACTCTCCCCACTCCATGTACTCTGTGATTAAGTGACTTTGCCCTTTATCCTATTCCTTACAATGTTAATTGTCTATCTCTTGACCATGGATATTTTTACTGGCTATTCCCCCTAACTGGGATAATTTTGTTCTTTCTCACCACCTCCTGTCTTGATTCAAGTTGTAGCCTAAGTCCTACTATCTTAGATAACCCTTTCCTGAGCCCCTATAATGTTATTTTCTTCCCTCTCTAATAATCTCCCAGTTATCCTATAATTATCTGGTTTATAAATAGTTGTCTTAATGCTTCCTCCCACTTTTGAATAGGAGTTCCTGGAGGACAGGGACTGTCTTTTGCCTTTCTTTGAATTCCAGTGTTTTACAATAGGCCCACAATAAATGCTTGTCTGATTGTACTCTATCCATTCCCCTCATCCCTAATATCAATTCGTGTTTGTGATTATTTATGTAAACATTTAGTATGCAAATAAAAAATTATTTTTATATGACAAAATGATATGCCTACCATATGATTCAAGCACAAGCAGAAAAATATATAATTTGAAAACTCTGAGTTCCCTAGCTTCCACCATTACCAGGAAATATGGTATTTTAATTAAATATGAAAAAAGTTTTCTACAATTTTAGTCAATGGTATAATTGTTTACAAATATACTCAAATCAGCCTAATTGAGTTGTCTAATCAAATGTTTTTCATTAACAATTCATAAATAATTGGAAAACTAAAAAAATACCAATTTGTAGAGTCATTTTGATTTTCCGCAATTAATAGACATTACCAAAGTGATCATACAATGGAAAATTATATTGCTTTTGCTTTTAAAAGTACTTCTCTTCATGAATCTTTCAGGTTCATTTAAAAATAACTGAACAGATATTCATCTACTTGGGAGATAGCTATGGTTCAAGGTGTTATAATTATGCACAGGCACTGGAAACTTGGAAAACATTTTAGCATTCCCTTCATGATTACCAAAAGACAACATAAAATCTTCAGAATATTTTTCATGTATATTATTTTTCTAGGCTAACTGTTCTCATGTCTGTAAGCAGGTGTACTTTTGAAGCCAGAGCCCTTCTATGAAATGACTAAAGTTTGAGTTTTATTGTTGGAGGCAAATCTGAAGAACCCACACAGAAGATCTGCCAGTTTTTCAAAAACACTGCTAGGCAATTTTTTCTCCTGATCTTAGTGTTAGGCTTTAAAGGCTCTTAACAAGATGCACTAAGAGAACGCTCTGAGCCAAATCAGCACTGGCTGGTTCCATGTATTCATTTCACACACTTTGCATGTTCTAAAATGAGACCAAAAGGGATGTTTATTTTAAATGCTTAAAGTAAAATTTTTGTGGCCAAATATCATGTTTTACATATCATAGAAAAGTTATTTTTATTAGATGTTTTGCTTAAATTTCCTGAATTTCAATACAATTTTTTTGGAGGAGGGTTTACATGTATCATTGATCAAGATTTATTTCTATATAATTAATATTTGCAATAGTGATCATTTGAAGTCAACATTCCCAATCATCTCCCCATCAAACCATGGGATCAAGGAAATGTTTTTTCTTCTTTGTTTTTACTCCTACAGTTCTTTCTCTGGAAGTGGGTAGCATTCTTTCTCTAAGTCCCTCAGAATGGTCCTGGATCATTGCATTGCTGCTAGTAGAGAAGTCCATTATATTCAATTGTGCCACAGTGTTTCAGTCTCTGTGCACAAAGTTCTCCTGGTTCTGCTCTTTTTACTCTGCATCAATTCCTGGAGGTCATTCAAGTTCACATGGAATTCCTCCGGTTCATTATTTCTTTTAGTACAATAGTATTCCATCACCAGCAGATACCATAATTTGTTCAATCATTCCCCAGTCAAAGGGGATCCCCTCATTTTCGAATTTTTTGCCACCACAAAGAATGCAGCTATAAATATTTTTATACAAGTATTTTTCCTTATTGTCTCTTTGGGGTACAGACCCAGAAGTGGTATGGTTGGGACAAAGGGCAGGGAGTCATTTAAAGTCATTTGGGCATAGTTCCAAATTGCTTTCCAGAATGGTTGAATCAATTCATAACTCCACTAGTAGTGCATTAGTATCCCAATTTTGCCACATCCCCTCCAACATTTATTACTTTCCTTTGCTGTCATATTAGCCAGTCTGCTAGGTGTGAGGTGGTATCTCAGAGTTGTTTTAATTTGCATTTCTCTAATTATTTATTTAGAACACTTTTTCATGTGTTTATTGATAGTTTAGATTTCTTTATCTGAAAACTGCCTATTCATGTCTGTTGCCTATTCATTAATTGGGGAATTGCTTGATTTTTTTGGTAAAATTAATATATTTCCTTATATATTTGATCAATTAAACCTTTGTCAAAGGTTTTTGTTTTAAAGATTTTTTTCTCAATTTGTTGCGTCCCTTCTAATTTTGAATGAATTGCTTTTGTTTATACAAAAACTATTAATTTAGTGTAATCAAAATTATTCATTTTACATTTTGTGATATTCTCTAATTTTACCTTGGTCTTAAATTCTTTTTCCCCCAATAGATCTGACAGGTATACTATGCTATCTTCATCTAATTTACTTATACTTTCTTTATATTTAAGTCATTTATCCATTCAGAATTTATCTTGGTACAGGGTGTGAGATAGTGATCAATACCTAATTTCTTCCATACTATTTTCCAGTTTTCCCAGCAGTTTTTGTCAAACAGTGGGTTCTTGTCCCAAAAGCTAGGATATTTGGATTTATCATACACTATCTTGCTGAAGTCATTTACCCCAAGTCTATCCCATTGATATTCCCCTCTGTCTGTAAGCCTGGAACATATTGTTTTGATGACCACTGCTTTATAGTACAGTTTAAGTTCTGGTACTGCTATTACCTTCACATTTTTTTCATTATTTTCTTGATCTCTTATTCTTCAAATGAACTTTGTTATAATTTTTTCTAATTCAGCAGAAAAAGTTTCTTGGTAGTTTGATAGGTAAGGCACGAATAAGTAAATTAATTTGAGTAGGATTGGCATTTTTATTATGTTAGCTCATCTGATCCATAAGCAATTAATGTTTTCCAATTGTTTAGAGCTAGTTTTAATTGTGTGGAAAGGGTTTTGTGGTTGCTTTCATATAATTCTTGTGTTTGTTTTGGCAGATAGATTTCTAAATATTTTATTTTGTCTAGGGTGATTTTAAATGGAATTTCTCTTTCTAACTTGCTGCTGGGATATGTTGGAAATATATAGAAATGTTGATGATTTATGTGGATTTATTTTGTATTCTGCAACTTTGCTAAAGTTGTTGATTACTTCCACTAGCTTGTTAGTTGATTCTCTAGGATTTTTTAAGTAGACCATCATATCATCTGCAAAGAGTAATAAGTTTAGTCTCCTTATTGCCTATTTTAATCCTTTCATTTCTTTTTTTCTTCTCTAATTGCTACTACTAGCATTTCTAATACAATGTTAAATTATAGAGGTGATAATGGGCATCCTGGCTTCACTCCTGAACTTATTGGGAAGACTTCTAATTCATCCCCATTGCAGATGATGCTTACTGATGATTTTAAAAATATACTGTTTATTATTTTGAGGAAAGGTCCTTTTATTCCTATACTTTCTAGTGTTTTCAGTAGGAATGAGTGTTGTATTTTGTCAAAGGCTTTTCCCGCATCTATTGAGATAATCATGTAATTTCTGTTGGTTTGGTAGTTGATATGGTCAATTACGTGGATGGTTTTCCTAATATTAAAGCATCTTTTGCATTCCTGGTATAAATCCAACCTGATCATAGTGAATAATCCTCATGATCACGTGCTGGAGTTGTTTTGTTACTATTCTTTTTAAAATTTTTTCATCTATGTTCTTTAAAGAGATTGGTCTATAGTTCTCTCTCTCTCTCTTTCTCTCTCTCTCTCTCTGTCTCTCTCTCCCTCTTTGGTCTGCCTGGCTTTGGAATCAGTACCATATTTGTTTTATGAAAGGAATTTGGTAGAACTCCTTCTTTGCTTATTTTGTCAAATAGCTTGTATAGTATTGGGATTAGTTATTCTTTAAATGTATGATAGAATTCACTTGTGAATCCATCTGGACCTGGAGATTTTTTTTAGGGAGTTCTTTGATGACTTGTTTGATTTCTATTTCTGATGTGGGATTATTTAAGTATTTTATTTCTTCTTCTGTTATTCTAGGCAGTTTGTATTTTTGCAAATATTCATCCATATCACCTACATTGCTGTATTTGTTGACATATAATTGGGCAAAATAGCTCTTAATAATTACCTTAATTTCTTCTTGAATAGAGGTGAGGTTACTCTTTATATATTTGATATTGTTAATTTAGTTTTCTTTATTTTTTTATTAGATTAACCAGTACTTATCTATTTCATTTGTTTTTTCAAAGTATCAGCTCCTGGTCTTATTAATTAATTCAATAGTTCTTTTACTTTCCATTTTGTTAATCTCTCCTTTAATTTTTAGGATTTCCAATTTAGTTTTTACCTGGGAATTTTTAATTTGTTCTCTTTCTAGTTTTTTTTTTTAATTTATATACCCAATTCATTGATCTCTTCCCTTTCTGATTTATTGATATATGCACTCAGTGATACAAATTTTCCCCTGAGTACTTCTTTGGCCTGATTTCCAGGTTAGTTGTTTTTTCAGTAAGATATTTAATGGGGGGCAGCTGGGTAGCTCAGTGGATTGAGAGCCAGGCCTAGAGACAGGAGGTCCTAGGTTCAAATCTGGCCTCAGACACTTCCTAACTGTGTGACCACTCTTCTGCCTTGGAGCCAATACTGTGTATTGGCTCCAAGACAGAAGGTAAGGGTTTTAAAAATATATAAGATATTTAATGTTTCCTTCTATTTTTTTATTCTTTTGATTTTGCCTCATTAATTCTTACTGTCTTGTGAGATCTTAGCTTCTACTTGCCCAATTCTAGCATGTAAAGACCGGTTTTCAACTATGATCTTTTAATTTTCAATTTTGGTTTGGTTTAATCTGCTTTTCATGGCTCCCAGCAGGTCAATTATGGTATCCAATTTGCTTAATACTTTATGTGATTTCAGTTACTCTTTTCCAAGTGGAAGATTCTGTCTTTTAAACTGTTATTTTCCTTTTGAATTACTTGTATTTCTTTCTCCCACTTTTCTTCCCATTGTTCCTCAATCTTTCTCACATGGTTCTTGAACTCCAATTTGTGTTCCTTGAGAGCTTGTGACCAATTTCCATTTCTTTTGGAAAGTTTGGATGTTTTTGTCTGTTTGTCATTCTTTGCTGTTCACCTCTGTACTCGGCTCCTTTTCTCCATAGAAGTTATCTAATGTCAGAGGCTTTCTCTGTTGTCTCTTACTTTTTTTTGGTACTCGTCAATTGTAGTTCTTAGGTGTTGGTGGCCATTTCTGTGTTAGTTTTAACTTCCCTTTTCAGCCAGAAGTCTATGGTGTGTGAGGAGGGCAGGCAGCTCTTGGTGTAGCAAGCTACAGAGTGGTTTTTGCTATTTTTCAAGTCTCTGTAGTGTCTACTGTGCTATCTCTACTCCTGAGTTCCACAGGTCCCAAGTCTCCTGGTCAAGACTTTACACTATCCTCAGGGATAAGACTATGGTGCCCACAGCGAGCTCCCAAGAATTTAGAGATTGCCCCTGCCTTCATTCTGACACTGTCAAGGTAGGTGGATTGGGGGGAGGTGATCAGCTTGCATTTAGGTAGGCGTCATTTTACCCCCTTCTAATGTGGAAATGCCCAAACCCTGCCTACCTTCAAAGCTGAGCCCCTTGCCAGAGCACCTTCCCTAGTCTGATTTTGATTTTTGTCCTTTTGAGACACTTTGTTGTGATCAGTAGTAGGAAGAGTCGTGAAATTTCTTCTACACCGTAGCCATCTTAGCCCAGAAGTTCCTCAACACAAAATTTCACAATGATGTTTCCTCTGTAAGCTTTAAGTATGACCAAATTTTCTATGGAAATTTGCTTATGGGAAAAAAAAAACACATGATATTTTGATGTAGAAATTTAGGGATAAGATCAATTTTCTTATACTCCAATTTCAGCATTGTATCATATTTATCAGTCATTTAAAGCAATGTAGTGAGAAGTAATTAAAGATTCAAACAAAATCAGTCTGAATAAGGTTCGGTCTGGATATAAAATTAAAAATCCATTTTTTTTGGTAGACAGTAGTACTTCAAATTTAAATTCACATGTAATTTCTTACTTATTTTATAAAACCAATTTTCAATAAATTGATGTTGTTAACATATTATATCCATCTTTTTGCATAAAATTCCAGCTTTCTTTTACAAAACTAGGATTTTTAGATACACTACAGCTACTTTCAAGCGTTAATAGTAGAAAGAAAAAACCCTAAAGGAATGTATTTGCTCATGAGAAGAAAACATCACACCCAGTAGGAAGAAAACAGTGGTAAGATAGTGAAAGGATAACTGACATTGGAGTCAGAGAATTCTCTATGTGTGCCTTTTAGCAGGCCCTTTCATTTAACTTAGGTCTAAGTTTACTCGTTTGAAAAATGAAGTAGGTTGGATGTAACATTTTCTTTGTTCACTTCTGTCTCTCAAAGAATGACCTTATGTTTGGTTTTTATGCTTAGGATAGAATTTAGCATTAAATAGATCTCCGTTCAAATACATTTGGATAAATTAACTCTGTCTGAATCTTCATCATCATGTTCTAATTCTAACACTGGTGATTAATTGCTTAATTAATTTATTTAGTCAACAAATATCCCTTAAATATTTATTATAAGCTAGGTATGGTGCTAAGAATCAAAGGTTCTTTAAAAAGCATTATTTTTATGTTTAGCAACCTTAAAAAATGTACCCAGATATAAAATAAAAGTTTGAGTGAGTTGCCAGCATTTGACTGGACCAGACAAATGATAAACCAAAAGTCTAAAATGGATCTTAGAGCTCATCAATGTGGGTCTTTCTTCTAACAAGGCAAATTATGACCTGTGTGCCAGCCTTTCTCATGCATATTCTCATTCCCACATAACTCCCAGTCGGAGCCCTGTTATGATTAAAATGGATATAGATGGGTGTAAATAGAAGTATTAATATTTGAATTAAAGCCATGTTGGTAAAATATAAGAAGGCCACGCACCTGCTATTATTTAATTCAAATCGCCCGCCATTACCTTCTCCCTCCTGGCTGCCTCTTACCAAAGAGGCCTCCCCCAATGATATCAGGAGTACATATACTGTTCTTCTACATAATTACACCTCAGGTCTACCTGTATTACAAGAGGAATCATGGGAAATGTAGTTTCCAAGTCCCCTAAACATCCACAGGAAGTTTGTCACATATCTAAATATTTAAGGCTCAAATGAACCCCAAATTTCCACTAACACAGCCCTCTTCCAAAATATTTCTCTAGGGTCTCTTCACTACACAGAGGTGAGCCTGCATTCTTAAGTTCTATCTCAGAAGAATGTAGGCTCTAGCAATCTTCACAATGTTTGGGAAACTCTAAACACTCAATTAATTTTGACAACCATTTGTTATCACTATTAGTTTTGTTACTGTTCTGTAATTATTGACTAAATTATTAGATAAATTATAACTTCTGTTAATAATTGGTTGAACTTATATAGCACTTTAAGATTTACAAAGTGTTTAATATTTAATAATTCATTTGCTCCTTGCAACAACCTTGTCAGACTGATGATATTATTATTCTCATTTTAAAGGTAAAAAAAGGAAGACTGAAAGTAGAGAAATATTTGAGCAATAATACATGTATAACCCAGTAGAATTGCTTGTCATTTCCAGGAGTGGGGAGAGAGAAGGGAAGGGAGAGAACATGAATCATGTGACCATGGAAAAATATTCTTAAATAAGTAAACCTAAATGACTTGCCCAGGCTTCTAGAAAGTGATTGAGTTGGGTTTTGAACTCAAGACTTCCTGAATCTAGTTCACACACCAAATTCACTGCACCACCTAGTGGCTTTAAAAGCTTTCATTCTACTTCCCAGCTATCTCCACATTATGTTGCCTCCATTCCAAATATTAGCTTCTGCTTTATCTTCAAAAGAATTTTGAGTCCAATGTTCTTCCTCCATGGAGAGTTGGGCTCTGGTACAACAGATTTCATCTCTTCTGTCCTAGATCCAGGCCTTCATGTAACTTTCTGACCATCTCCCCATAAGTTCTCCTTTATATATTGTCTTTTTCATTAAAATGTAAAATCATTGAATATTTTCTTATTTGTATTTATATCCCTTTGCCAAGGACACTCCTTGGCACTTAGAAACATGCAATAAATATTCTATCATATATATGTATATATAAAATCTATGCTATATCTATTCTGCTTATCTAAAAATTAATATGTATAAGGCATAGTGCTAGGTAGTGGGCATATAAAGAAAGAAAGAAAAACCCTTTTCCTTAGGATATTACACTCTATAGAAAGGATGAAAATATATACTGATGAATAAAATATACAAAAAAGCAAATAAAAATGTTTGGGAATAGATTAGGCATACTAAAAAATAGGAGAACTTTAAATGGTCATTTGAAGAAGGTAATACAGTTACCAAGACGAGGCATGAAGGAAGCTGAAGCAAGTAAGAAGGCAATATGAGAAAGAAGAGTGCTTGAGGTATGAAATGTCATGTAAAGCTAACAGTTTGAGTGGAATGTACAAAGCTTAGAGTAGAGAAGTGTCTGCTTTGCAGGCACTGGTATATCTAAAGATGGAGGGGATCATTACTAAATAAAATGCTGGAGGAAAAAAAAATTAGGGGCAGTATAGTTTCCACTGAGAGATTCTTAGACTGTCAGTTATGCTGTGCTATTGAAGAGTTGACTCCGTACTTTTAGGAAACTGTCTCTTTGATGAACCTGGATTGTGTTCCATTTTGAAGAGTTTGGACCACAGTGATATGTCATCATTAGCTTCTTTACCTTGAAGGTCTTCTATGTTATAAAGGAAGGACAATGTCTAAGAAACAGGAAAAGGGTTGTCATCATGTCTAATGCTTGGTCTTCAATGTTCTTTTCTCTTCTATTTTTTTCCCAGAGACAATGTTGATAAATTTCATCATCAATTGTTTCTTAATGTATTGACATGACATATAAAGAAGAGATGCATGAATTGGGGGGGGGAGGATTACTAATTTTGAGGTTATGAGAAATGTAAAAGAATTGCACAAGGGAAATAGCAAAAAGGATATCTTCAGAGGGATGCATTTCAGGGGGGAAAAAAGTTTAGGTACATTGATGAGCAAAGAATTCCTACCACATAGCTAGTATGTTCTATTTATATCTTTGCAATGTCAAGAGAAAAACTGGAAGGTCTTCACCATGTGTATCCCCTGTGAAGGATTTATGAAAGGACCTACATATGATGGGTGGTCACAGATACATATTTTTTTCACTATCATTGGAGGGAATTTTTCTAGTGATATGGGCATAAGATCATGGTATTATTTATCTAGAGCTAGAAAGAACCTTACATATCATCCAAACCCATCCCCTTTTTTCACAGATGCAGAAACTGAGGCACTGGATAATTTGACCAAAATCATATATATGATGGAAGTACTATTTATTAATACAAATATTGCTTACTGTATTCTTTCTTATTTTGCTCCTCAGTGCCTGAGAACTCTAAGTTGAACAAAAATCCAATAATTATTTAAAATAAATGTTTTAAAGGCTTTACTAGAAAAAAAAACATTTAATTGAGAGGGATGGGGTAAAGGGATATATTTTGTCAAAACCCAATTCAATCATCCCTGTGGAAAATTAAGACAGTTGGGATTAGATAGTATCCACTTATCCAATTTCTGCCTCACTGTCTCTCTTTTTAAAATTTGAATTAATCTGGGTAATGAACACCCAAACCAAATTATTGTGGGTTGATTACCCATGAAAAGTGGGTTAATTGTTTAATAGCCATGGGTACAAGTGGGTATAGGTATTTTACTGTACATAAACATTGAGTTGGCATATTCTGTGGCAGGATAAATACATCTACAATCAAAACAACTATATAGTTTCACATTAAAAGTTGATTAATCTTCTTGTTGGTGTAATTTAATTGTCTGTAAAATTGGCTGCTAAATACTAGAAAAAATGGTCATCTATTATAATTGTCTCCTTCAGAACACAGGAATGAATGAATTTCCTCTGAGTGTTAAGCAAATAAATCCTAATTTTGAGAAAATATTAGAAGAAAGGAGCTATTTAATGCCACTTACAATCAAAGGCACATGTAACAAATGGCCTTTCCCATTATCAGCTCAGCTAATTATCAGACAGGGGGAGAGTTGGATCCTGCCATCCACATTCCTATGTGGTTTAAAGGAAAGTCACATAAAAGAATTCATTCTCTGCAGACAAAGGTAGGTCGTAATTGAGCAATGCTGGCCAGTGTCTACATCCTCAAGGCAAGAAAAATGGGCTTGATCAAGAAACACCAACTGTAGCCATGTTCTCTAATTTACTTTCTAAGAGCATTAAGTGGGAGCCCTGATTAGAAAACAGCTGCTGGGGCCATTATCTCTCTTTCACTTTCAATAAAGGTGTTCGAGCCTCAAATGAAAAATGCCAGCCTTCAGCCCTCCTTTCATGGCAGAAGCAATGGACCCAATTAAAAAATTCACTCTATGGATCCATTACATTATGCCTCTTCTTGGGAAGAACCATGAAATGCAAGGGAATAGCAAAATAAAATAAAATAACTTTTTTAAAAAAGCATTGAATTTAGAAAGGGTCAAAGAATGCTGCATCAGCAGGGGAGCTACAAATGTGGCCAAAGGGTTATTATAAAGTTCACAGAGTTAGTAATGAGGCCAACTAGAAGGCTTTACTAGGTCATCAAATCATCACTAACTTTATATCTTTTTCTTTCTCATTTTATTAGTGCTCATTCTTATTTATCTCTCTATTTTCATACAGAATTTTATGATAGAACAAATTGCAATGCATTGCATCCCAACTCTTGAAATTATTCCTTGTTTCCAAATGGGTAAGTCATTTTACCTCTTTGGGCCTCTGTTTGTCTGTACATATGATTGGGCTGGAGTGGAGAACCTTAAGAACCCTTCCAGCTTTGGACATACAGGTGAAAAGAATGCAATAGTCCCTGCTCACATATAGCTTTCCTTACAATGGAGATGACAACTGCATATATAAATATACACACAGTTAATAAAATCATATGTATATAAAACTGTTAAATATAAGGTAGTTTGATAGGGAGGAAAGCCATTAACCCTGGGAGGACCAAGAAAGACTGAATACTAAAAAAAGGGACTTAAACTGCATCTCAAAGAAAGAGGGCTCTAAGGCAAAGGTATTTCAGAAAACACTAGGAAAATACTTTATATGCATTATCCTAGTTGAACTTATACAATGTGTAGTTGGAAATTTTGTAACTTTGAACTACATCTTCCAGCATGCCTTTCCTTTTTTATCCTCAAGTTACGTGCTTACGTTGTTTGTATATAGTTGTGTGTGGCCCCTCACTGGCTCTCTCTTTTCCTATGTGCATGGCTGGGAAAGCTGGTTTATTTTTCTTCCCTTACTTCAAGTTATTGTTAATAAATCTTATTAAATGTAATACTTGGAGTATTTGGACATTAATTTTAAATCTTACTTTGAGGAACTGGGATGGGAGAGTATTTCTTTTCTTTCTCCCCCATTTCCTTTTGGGTGTATTTTTTTTTTAGACCCTTACCTTCCATATCAGTCTCCATACTGTATGTTGGTTCCAAGGCAAAACAGCAGTAAGGGCTAGGCAATGGGAATTAAGTGACTTGTCAAGAGTCACATGGCAAGGAAGTGTCTAAGCCTAAGCTTGAACTCAGGGACTCTCAGTTCTCTGAGTCATCTAGCTACTTCCTTCCCCATTTACTTTTACAGTGAAACAATAGCATTCATGGAGAAGAAATGTTCAGCTTGCCTGCCTATTGGCTTCTGTAAGACAAGAGTCAAGCAAACAAAAATCACAAGTATCTAGAAGCAGTTATTATTGTGTGGTTCATCCTTCATTTTTGGAAAGGGCCAATGACATCAACAGATGTTTTCTTGACTTGCAAGTGAATTAGATTTAAGAAATTCAGAAGTGCTCAAAAAGTTGTCACCCTCCCTCTCTCTTCCAAAGTCAAAGAAGTCCAGGAGCAAGACAAAAGTCAGCATGACTGGTGATGGCCTGGGATTCAGCAGATGACTTTGATGTCTTTGATGTCCTCCTTATTACCTGTCACAGCCACACTCATAAATGTTAGAATAAATTGTTCTCATCAGACTATTCTGCTGGGGGAAGTATTCACATGCTAGAAACAGGTAGGAAGTGCAACATACATGTGCTAGACCTGTATCTAGGAAGCTCTGAGTTCCAATCCAGCCAGACACTTGCCAGCTGTTTGATTGAGCAAGTCATTAAAACAATTCTCTTCTTCTCATCTTTTAAATGGGGATTGTAAGATTAAAATTAATAAAAATTAAAATTAAAAATAATAATTGTAAGATTAAAATTAATATAAATTAAAATTAATATCCAAGAATTATGTTTTGTAGAGTTTATTAATAATCACTTGTAATAGAAGGAATAAAAAGGAAATAGAAGTAAAATAAACCTATCTAATAAAATTAAAACCATGTGAATAAGTTCTCCTGCCTTTCACATAATCTCAACTCAACAGCACACAGAAAAGAAAGAGCGAGAGGCGGGGGCCACACAAAATTTATATCCTGCCTACGTCAGCATGTAATGTGAGAAGGAGAGTGGGATGATGGGAATTGTAATTCTGGTGTTCAGATTCCCATTACACAGGATGATAATATCACTTACCTCCTAGGATTTTTGTAAGATCCAAATGAAAAAATATCTGTAGAGTACTTACAAACCTCAAATAGCTATAAAAATGCTAGCTATTATCAACATTATTATGGAAATTATTAACAAAGAGAAGACTGACCTTCTTTACCATTCCTTTGCTCCCTACTTCTTTCCTAGCTGGACACATTTAGCAGACTAAAATCCTGGCTTATCACTGTAGACTCAGCGGTCAAACCCATTTGAGCCTAAGGCATTAGAAGGACCTGATTGCAGTTTTGCAGTATGTGAGACATTGCTTCCTCTTCAGCCCTTGGAGGAAGGAGTCCATAGCTATATATATATATACATCTTTCTGAGCGGTTTCACAGAGACAAGAACAAAGTGAGGTTTTGGTCACTGTTCACAGAGTTTTAAAATAAAAACAATTCACCCAAGATGGTCAGCCCTTCAAAAGAGCCAGAGAATTCTGCTAGGATGAGAGAGAGGGGACTGTAGTGGAATAGCAGTTAATTCTCACTAAAACAACGGAAAAAAAAAGAGAAACAAGCCTTCATTATAAAAGCAGAAGATTCTATCTGTGCACTCACTCCACCTCTTCCCAGAAGCCTCCAGCACTTTCACAAGGGGACCAAGCTGCTTAGCTTGGCCCTGCTCAAGGCACCTGCTGAAGACACTTCTACATGACAAGATGTATTCCCTGATGCATGTATTAATTTTGATGCTAGCCTAGAGCCAAAACTTCTCATTCACTGTCAACCAGAGTGGTTAATTATGTGCTGTAATATTTAAATTACAATTCTGATTATTTTTGAAAGATAATTAGACTAAGGGAAAAAAGAGAGAGAGAAAACAGAGTTGCTCTGAAGGTTGTTCCACCAGCCCTGGTTACAGCAGGAAGACAATAAATTCTCCCACAAGTGAGGCTCTCTAGTTATGCTGATGCACCACAGGGACCAGCAAGGAGTCCTTTGGTGTTATGTATTCATTTTAATTAAGGAGGGGCCATCTGGTTCAAGATTGAGGGGGAAAAACAAAAAGAAAAAGAAAAACACCTGCATGCATTATAAATCCTGCTAAGCCATTTATTGTAAAACTTTCAAATACATTACGTACTTTTGAAGAGAGATCACTTGCTTCATTTTTTCCATCAGTCATTTAACATTGATTCTTGCTAGAGAACCAGCAAAGCATTGCTTAATTCCTAAACCTTTGCTCTGAACTCTCCTTTCCTTGATGCAAACTCTATTCTTAGATGATTGGCTGTGTTTCTCTTGGTCTGTTGTACTTTCACCTATCCCCTAAACGTATTAGAGGATTTCAGTTTCTTTCTGGAATTTCACCTTGTTTGGGTTTTCCAGTAACAGAACTTCTCATTGCACTTTATCTGTATGGGTTATATGTTTTTTGAGAGCGGGAAGAAAAGAGTAGGTACCAAGGATGATTAAATATTCAATTAAAATAATTTTTTCCTGTGAATGAGCAAAAAAATGTCTCTGGAATGAAGTAACATTGTTTTAAGAGGTGATTCCAGTACAACTGCCTCTAAACACACTGTTTCTGGTCACTCAGATCACATACATAGATGACAATATAATGATAATGATAATAACAGCATGGCCATGAGGCTTTAATATTTTCAAAGTATTTTATGTGTCATGTCATTTGATGTCAATAGTTCTAAGAGCTCTGAGCAATTCTCCAGGGTAATTGGTTAGCATGTTATCAGGGAGTTAGATGACATAGTTGATAGGCTATTGGCCTTTGAATCAGAAAGATCTAAATTCAAATATCCAGACAATTACAAGCTGTTTGAACTTGGGCAAGTCTCATAACCTTTCTTGGTTTCTGTTTCCACAGCTGTAAAATGGGGAAATAGTAAAATCTTACTCACAGGATTGTTGTGAGGATAAAACGAATTCATATAAGTAAAATTCATATAAATTCATATAAAGCACTCTGCAAATTTGAACATGCTATATAAATGCAAGTTATTATTTAACACCATCTTATTCCATTATGCAGAAATCAAACATTAGGAGTTCATTCTACTTCTCAAAACTCCCAAGAGTGTTACCAGGAATATGACATTCCCTGGAGCAAAGAGCAAAAGGCCAAGGGTCAGAATAATTTTTTTTAACCAAACGCCTTAGCAATCAGTTCATGAATCAAGCATGATTTTGCATCCTGTAATTTACCCTGGTGAAGAAATAAATCTCTAATACTTATCTATACTTCTGGGAAGTTCAGAGTCAGCAGCCATCAATCCCAAAATTTGTTCCTATCTTCATTAAATCCATTGCTACTCCTATAAATATGGAGTACTATGCTTATAAAAATAGGAAGAAATACGCTTATCAGAGTATCTGCCATAGTCATAAAGGAAGTCCATTGCAGAATCCCCATGGAAGAGAATTTGCCTATAGATGGTGCAACCCTCTAAATGAAATCTTCTACTACTTTTAGGGTATGGGTCATCCAAGAACAGAGTTTGTATCAAGGAGAGGAGAGTTCAGAGAAAAGGGTTAGGAATTAAATGATTCTCTTCTGGTTATGTTATGATCAATGTTAAATGACTATGATGGAGAAAATGGAATATCTGTATTATATTTTATAGATGACACTGTTCTGATTACATCAAGCCCAAAAATATTGTACAACTTTCTAAATAAGACCCATACTCATTCAACAGACTTTAACCCAATTTTCTATGAGGAAACATGAGTAGATGAAAAAGTCCTATTGTCCAGTCTATGATATTCTGAAAGGGAACTTTTTTATCTTAACTTAATCAATCAAGTACTTGGAGTGCTCCACCCTTTTAACTTAATCAGTCAGGAACTTGAGGCTTTTTTTGATAAAAGTTCACACCATCAGAGGACAGGAGGTAGATCCCACAGGCACTGTCTTCTGGGCAGTGCCAAGCAAATCAAGAAACTTTGATTGATTCCTGAGATGTGACAGGGAAAGCTGATGGGTGGAGAAAACTTTGTATAAGTGGTAGCCTCTGGGACCCTTTTTGCCTTTTGCTGGCTCTTCCTTTTGATGGCTCAGTTTTTGGTGGCTCAGTCTTTTGATGCTCAATCAAGTGCAGCTCAGTTTGATTAGGCATTCAATTCTGCCTTGGATTCAGCATTGGTGGCTCAAGGAATTCAACTCTGGTGACTCGCTTGGGTTAAGGAGACCCTGGCTGGAGACACTGGCTCTTTGGCTTTTCTCCTGTCTTCGGTAGGACACTCTCTTCTCTCTGGAGGCACTCATATCTAGACATAAGGTATTTAGTTAGACAGTATTTTCTATCTCCTTCCTACATATTCCCTTTACTATATCTATATATTATATATATTATTCCTGTTGACTCCTTAGGAGCATAGGGCAGCAACCATCTCACACCAGCGGACTCTGTTCTGGGCAACTTCCCCCAGCTGGGCCCATGTCATTCCAACTGTTTTTGTTTCATTTTCAGCAGATCTTTGCCAGGTCTGTTTTGGTCTTCCGACTTTCCTCCTCCCTGAAGGGTTCCAGCACAATGCTTGTCTAGCTATGTTGTCTTCCAGTTTTCGTAGTGTATGTCCTATCCATCTCCACTTACGTTTCTTTATGTCCTGACTAATGGGGTACTGGATTGTTCTTTCCCAGAGACGAGCATTGGAGATCTTTTCAGGCCATCTGATGTTCAAGATGTGGCGTAGACATCTATTAACGAAGACCTGGAGTTTATTGGTGTTGGCGCTCGTCACTCTCCAGCTTTCTGATCCATATAGGAGGACGGCCTTTACGTTGGTGTTGAAGATTCGGAGCTTAGTGACTAGGGACAGTGCTTTGGAGGTCCAGACAGACCCCAGGGTGTTAAATGCCTGTCTGGCTTTGTTGATTCGGTTTCTGATGTCCTCATCTGCTCCGCTGTCCTTACTGACTATGCTACCCAAGTAGGTGAAGTGGTCCGTCTCCTTGATGTTTTCTCCCTGTAGTTGGATTGGCAGGTCCTGTGTGCTGTGGACTGTGATCACCTGGTCTTCTTCTTGTTGATCTTCAGACCTGTCTTCTCCGCTTCTTCAGAGAGTCGTGCAAGTTTGGCTTGCGTGTCCTGCTGCTTGTGAGAAAGGAGACAGATGTCATCTGCGAAGTGAAAGTCCTGAAGCTACTTGGTATGAGTCCATTGAATGCCCGTATTGTTGTCCTTGGTAATTCTTCTCATGGTCCAATCTATGACCATCAAGAAGATAAGGGGCGAAAGCATGCAGCCTTGCTTCACTCCAGTCTTCACTGTGAGGGGAGCCATCAGTTTCCCATTATGGATGACTTGGCAGGTAGAGTCTTCGTATAACCACTGGATGATGTTGATGAGCTTCGGGGGAATCCTGTAGTGCTGCATCAATCTCCAGATGATGCTCCTGTCCACGCTGTCAAATGTCTTCTCGAAATCCACAAAAGTCATATAGAGGGGGGACTGCCACTCGATGGACTGTTCAATGATGATTCTTAGGGTGACGATATGGTCGGTGCACGATTTGTGCTGACGAAACCCTGCTTGTTCTATTCTCAGCTTCTTGTCCAAGGCCTCCTTCAGTCTTTCTAAGATGACTCTGGTCAGGATTTTGCTGGGAGCGGATAGAAGCATGATTCCTCGCCAGTTGCTGCATTGGGATAGGTCACCTTTCTTGGGTAGCTTCACCAGGTAGCCTAGTTTCCAGTCTGTCAGGACTTGTTCCTGTTCCCAGATCTTCTGCAGGAGGGGTTGTAGCATCTCTGCTGACAGTTCTGGGTCTGCCGTGAGTGCCTCAGGGGGGATGCCGTCTGGACCTGCAGCCTTGCCGTTTTTCATGGTCTTGATGGCTTTGATGATCTCAACTTTGGTAGGTGGGCCCGTGTTCACCTGAAGCAGTTCGGTGGCTGGTGGTATGTCCGGAACAGTTGGTGGAGGCGGTCAGTTCAGGATTTCTTCGAAATGCTCTGCCCATCGGGCTCTCTGCCCTGCATCGCTTGTTGTTGTCTTGCCAGTCTTGTCCTTCACTGGCTTGCTAGGGTTGTAGTTCTTTCCCGATAGAGTTCTTGTTATTTCGTATAGTCTCTTCGTGTTCCCCTGTCCAGCTGCTGTTTCTGCTTCTTTGGTCATATCGTGAATGAACCGTCTCTTGTCATATCTTGCGCTCTTCTTGACCTGACGGTTCATTTCCCAGTACTGTGTTCGAAGTTCTTCTTTCTCCTGTTGATCTTGGCACTGGCTGATCTTCTGCTTCAAATCTCTTCTCTATTGTATCTTGGCCCAAGTCTCTTGTGTTAACCATTCCTTGCGCTTTCTCTCTCTCTTTCTCAGGACTTCTGCGCAGGTGGTCTTCCAGGTCTGCTGGAGTTTTCAACTGTTTACTATATCTACCTTGCTGTAATAAAGCTACTAAAGCTACTAACAGCCTCATGACTTAAGAGTTAATTTTTATAAATGGCGACCACAACAATTTTTAAAATTCTTATATTTATCAAACCTACTTTAATTATTATAATATTTTTAATTGAATAGTTCACAGATCTTGTCCATCATAACATATAACTTGTACATAGATATTAAATGAACATTTAACTAGGTCATTCACCTCTGACCTCTCTCCCAAACATCTCTTTTTTTCCTCACCTGCTATATATATTACTACCCTGAGGAAACTCTGACTTCTGCTACTGACTGGTGACTCCCTCCCCAGGACCACCATTTTAAGAAAGATTTATCCATCATTTTCATTAATACTATAAATCTTTCTTCAGAATCTTCCCTATTCACTCTCATGCTCTCTTGCTCCCCTTTATATGTTGTCTTTCCATAGTAGAATGTAAGCTCCTTGAGGACCTTCTTGTTTACTTGTAATTATATCTGCAGCACTCAAGACAGTGTCCAGCATATTATAAGTGTTTAATAAATGCTCTATCTAGAATTGAATAGCAAAAGAAAAATGGGCTTAAATGCAATTCAGGTATTGTACAACCTTCTTATTAAATCTCACTTTCTCACTGCAATAAAGATTCATGTTTTTAACAGCAATATTTTTCCAACTATGCTATATTTCTTTAAACGATGGGATATTATAGTGTCTAAAAAATTTTAATTGTAGGTCACCAAAGGAGCAATGGAGAGGCAACTGAAGAATATTGCCAAGGAAAAACAGCACAAAAGATATAGAATAAAATATACTTTCAAAGAAATGTGTGGACAAAAGTCATTCGTGTATTGAGAGTCAGACAGCATATGTGTCTCATTGGTATTTACACAGTGTCAAGTGGTCTGGCAAAATATCTTCCATTTCTTGGGTGGGTCTCCTGGGGACAATTCAAGGTAATAAGTGAACAAGTATGGGATAAGAAGGCATAAATAAGTTATAATCTGAACAATCAGAAGGAATTTCCACAGTAATAAAGAAAACATTAATTAAAATACCCAAGTTATTTCTATATTTATATTACATTATATTTATTTTGATATGATACATTAAATAATTTTTCTTTACATTACATCATGTATATTATGTTATGTTATGTTAACACTATACTCTATATATGATTTTGGAAATTTGGGGTCTTAATATTGAGATCCATGATATAAACTTCCTTTGGACGTTTAGGGACTTGAAAACTACATTTCCCATGATTCAATGGGCTTCCTGTCTTACGTGGGGATGTGAATCAACATAAACAGAAGCTTAAATAGGGAGAACTTGATTGGTACTTGTTCTTTCCTAGGAAGCAGCCAAGGGGAAGGTATGGCAGGCCATTTGAATTAGATCTTAGCAGGCATGTGGTTTTCTTAATTATCAATATGGATTACAATAAACCCTTAATATTTTTAAATATACCCTTCTATATCATTTTTATTTGTAACATATATATATATATATATTATGACTGAGTCATGCCATATTATGTTATGCTATGATAAACATATTATATGTACATAATCATGCTGAAATGAATTTTTTTTCCTTAACCTCCAACTTCCCCCCCCCCAAAAAAAAAAACTTTAAAAAAGGCTGGCATATTTGGGAACATTTATTTTGAACAGAAAAGGATTGGAGACATAATTTAATATAAAATTCATTTTTTACAATTGAGGATATTGAGGGCCAGAAAAATGAAATTATTTCTTCCATTTGTCCTATTAATTAATTTTAAAAATTCCAGATCTCTTTGAAAGAATGTTTTGAAATACAGCAATATCTTTAATGTTTAAATGGAATAATTCCTAAATCAGTTGTAATTTAAATAGAAGGGCACATGACTACATAGTTGAATGTAATCTTTAAATTTAATTGTTTATAATTAAGTTCAAGAATAGATTTTTTTTTTATTTTTAAACTCCTAGACAAGGTCCTACCTAATTTATCAATGGTCATCTCTTGACCTGATAATCCTTTTAAATATGGTTTGCCTGGAAAATGCTGGCACTCACAAGCAGAACATACTGCATCATCTGGTTATAGTCTGGGAAAGATAAACATCAAATAAATCAAGAAGGGAAAATACTCCCTAATGAGCTTCTCTAGACTTCTATACAAGATGACTGCAACCAAAATGTTAAATACTTAAAATGTAAAATTTTGAAAGTGAAATGTTTACAATGTAATATTATAGTATCTGACAAGTTGGGTGTATTCTCAATTGTTGAATTACCTCAAGAAAATCTCTTAAAATTCATAGGTGTTTAGTACTGCATATGTTAGATATTTTTATGTTTAGCTTTGCTGTTCTTTTTTCTTTCATCCTTTCTTCTTACACTATTATATGAGAGGTAGTTTTTGAGGAGTGGTTAGGGGAAGAATATAATTAGAAATAATTTGTAATATGTAAAAAACAAAAGATATGAATGGATATTAGTTTTTACATTATTAATGTAATCTGGTTCTTATTATACTGCCTATGGTAAATCTATCAACTATACTAAATAACTATGTGTCTCCTCTTCATTTTACTATTTATTCTTATATCTCAAATTTTATTTTTAACAGTATTTGTTTATTGGAAAAATCACATTATATGGCTATTTTGAAAATGCTGTAATATACTTTCAAATGAACATATAATGCAAATCTATGTTCTTTATAAAGAGATAAGATAAAATTTCAAAAAAGTTTTGCAGTAAACAACTCACTTTAGAAACTTTATTCTGTTATTCTATTAATATATTCCTTAGGAAAACTGAATTCATTTTTGTTATAAATATGTAATAAATTATAACAAATATGCTCATCCAAGAGATACAAATTCTCACATTACATAAGTCCAAAAATCTATGTCTAATTCTTTCCCCCCCTAACTCCCACCCTTTCTTCTTCTCCAAGAAGGGAGGTGAAATAATACAGGTTGTACATATATCAACATATAATATATATTTCCCTGTTCATCATGTTGTGAAACAAGAGACATATTGCTTATGCTGGGAAAAAAATTCATGGAGAAAATAAAGTGAAGAATGGTATGTTTCAATCTGCATTTGGACTCCATCTGTTTCTTCTATGGCAATGGATATTCTTTTTCATCATGAGTCCCTTGGAGTTGTCCTGGATCCTTGCCTTGTTGAAAATAGTTAAGTCATTCACAGTTGATCTTCATACATTATTGCTGTTACTGTGTAGAATATTCTCCTGATTCTGCCCATTTCTATTTTAAATTTCACTCAAATTCTATTTTAAAGTATAAATCTACCAGACCCACTACATAGGTTTTTCCATAGCTGGCTTCCAAATCTTTCCCCATTTCTACATATTAGACTCTACCCATGCATCTCTCTTCCAAAAAAGTAGACAAATTGGATTGAATAAAAACAAATCTCCAGATGATTCCTTTCAAATCAATATATACAGTAAATACAAAGTAAAATTATCCAAGTTTCTGCTGTCTAGAAATACTGACATTTTACAGAGAAATTATAATTCTCAGGTAATTTCTTTTCATCCTTTTCAGAAAGGAGGGACTGAAATGAGGACTGAAAACTGAGAATAAGTAGCTTTACTAAAGAGAGATTATCATCTTCATGAAATCAATAATACAAAGTAAGAAAGATTACAAAAGTCACATCCTGGAAGTGGCCCAGTTCCATTATTCATCAATGTACTGGAGGAATGAAATACTTGGTGTCAGCTTCATGAATGGAAAGAATCTTGAATTCAGATTTTCAATGATAAGAAAGACTAAGCTGCCTCATTCATTCTTCTGAGAGTTCATGAAACCTAATTTGTCTGTCTTTGGAGGCCCTGGCCATCTACCCTAGTTCTTTAAACATCTTGACTCTCTAGGAAATTAGGAACCCCTTTTTCAAAGTGAGTGAGAATTAACTCTCCTAAGAAAAGCTGCTAAGATGTGAGGAGGAATTTGGGGTAGCCCATTATGAGTGTCATAAATATATTACTCTGTTAATTTAGTTTTAATAAGATAGTGAATCTTGGTTGATTACAAATCAATTGAATATTAAAGTCACATTTATTGAAATTTTAACTAGTATGAATAAGAAAAAGTAGGTAACACACATTTTTAAATCTTTGGCAAATAAATTCTGAGGAAAATGTTTTTGCTTATTTAATATCACGAATTTTATCTGACAGGTTGGAATAAAAACAGCAGTCTTAGTACTGTATAAGTTAAAGACCGAATGAATATTCAAAGCATATTAAGTAAGATTTAGTAACCATAAATTTGATATGTATCTGTTATATAGCTGCGAATCTTCAATAAATAGGTTTCTAATAAGCAGTTAGTATTTATTCAACATAGCACAACTGTTGCAATGAATAAATTAAATGACTATTTAAGACACTTTATTCAGCAGAAAGAGTTAGCACAGTTTTCCTGATCACGTTAAAGCTGGAAGGATGCCAATACTTAATATCATGCTATCAATGTATAGTCCACTATGCTCAGTGATTTGGCATAACCAACATAACAGTGCAAGAAGTTATAGCCATGAAAAATCAAACCAAGAATCCTGACAAGATTATATTAATGAGAAAAATAACACTTCTTAAACACCTAACCAGGATCCTATGAAAAACTGGATGTCTATTTTTTGTCATGTCCTTCCTCTCTTAGTGTTTATCCCCAGGGCCCAGAGATTTTCTGTGGAGGTAATGGAATGTATTTTATATGATTTACAGGGTCCAAATATATCAGTGAAAATAGAAGAATTTGCCATCTCCCTTGCCTATGTGACTTGGTAATCATAGATAATATTGGAGGATGGAAGATGACCAGCCTCGGAGAAAAGAACACGAGCTCCAGATCTCTCTCTTACCTATACTAGCTCTACAACTGTGAGCAAATTACTTAATATCTCAGTATTCCCAAGTTACTCTCTATTACAATAAGTTTTAGATGATTTCCAATCTGTGTTGGTGAAGAATATTTACATAGAATTCTCCACAGTTCTGGTACATAACCCTACCCCACCTATACACACATACATACCTACACACACATATTTATAGTGATCTTATTACAGTTGAGAACAAAATTGAAGCATAACATTCTTCACTTTTTTTTCTTCCATGAATATTTTTTCTAAGAAATATGTCTTTTTTTCGCAACATGAAAAACAGGTAAGTATTGCTATATGATAATATATATATATATCCTATGTAATAATATATAGGACTATATATAATAGCCAATATCCATGTTGCTGAACCTATGGCATGTTTTGTCCTTTTCCTAATAACTTCTGAAGCCAACCAAAACAAATGAGTACTTTGGTGTACCCAATAAGTATTCAAAGACATGAAGATTTCTACTTCCTTAACCTCCCAGTTTTCTTTTCATCTATTCATTTAACTTTTCCTTAAAATATAGACTGTCACATGAGGAGGCACAAAAAACTATTACTCTGGAGATGAGGATGAGGTTGGTGACAGGTAATGCTTAAACCTTACCTTTATCAGAATTGGCTCAGAGAAGGAAAAAACAGTAATACTCATTTGGGTATAGAATTCTATCTTACCCTATAGAGAAGTAACAGGGGAATAAGATGGAGTGGAGAATAATATCCAGGAGGGGAAGGTGGTGATTGATTAAAAAGCAAAACACTTGTGAGGAAGGACAGAATGAAAGGAGGGCAAAGAGCAGAATCGAAAAGAGATAATAAGAAGGAGGGGAATGCACCGATGGCAATCATAACTCTAAGTGTGAATGGGATGAAATCACCCATAAAATGGAGGTGGATAGCAAAGTGGATTTAAAACCAGAATCCTTTGATACATTGTTTACAAGAAATAAATTTGAGAAAGGGAGACACACACAGAGTAAAGGGAAAGGGATGGAGCAGAATTAATTGTGCTTTAGCTAAAGTAAAAAACAAAACAAAACAGAATTAGCAATCACAATTTCAGACAAAGTTGAAGAAAAAATAGATCTAATTAAAAGAGATATAGAAGAAAATTATATCTTGATATAAAACCATAGACAATGAGGTAATATCAATGTTAAACATAAATGAATCAAATGGTATAGCCTCCAAATTTTTAAAGGAGAAATTAAATCAGTTTCAGGAGGAAATGGGCAGTAAAACTATACTAGTGGAAGACCTCAATTTTCTCCTCTCAGAAATAGATAAATCTAAGCAAAAAAAAAAAAAGAATAAAAAAGAAGTAATGGAAATGAATGAAATTTTAGAGAAGTTAGATTTAATAGACACCTGGAAAAAATGAATAGAGATAAAAAGGAATAAGCCTTCTTTTTAGTAATAAATGGTACTTATACAAAATTTGACAATGTACTAGGGCATAAAAACTTCACATTCAAGTGCAGAAAAGCAGAAATAATACATGCATCAATTTCAGATCATAATGCAATAAAAAATTATAATCAATAAGAATCCACAGAAAGACATATTTAAAATTAATTAGAAAATAATCTTATTCTAAAAAGGGGGTGGGTCAAAAACAAACAAAAGAAACATTCAGTTCATTAAGGAGAATGGCAAAACTTAAAGGATATGGTCGAAGCAATACTTAGGGGGGAAATTTGCATATCTGAATCTTTATATCAATAAAATGGAGAAAAAAAAGCATATGAATGAATTTGGCATGCAACTAAAGAAGCCAGGAAAGGAAAAAAATCCCCAAAATCACAAGAGAAATTAATCAATTTGAAAGTAAAAAAAACTAACTAATAAATAATATTAGGAGTTCATTTTATTGGGGGGGGGGGAAACAAATAAAAGAGAGTGTTGGTTAATTTGAGTTTTAAAAAGGAAAGGAAATCAAATTACCAGTATCAAAAATGAAAATAGTGATTGCACCACCAATGAAGAGAAAATTAAAACATTCATTAGAATCTGTTTTGCCTAATTATATGCCAATAAGTCTAAAAATTTAGGTGAAATTGATGAATATTTACAAAAATACAAACTGTTGAGATTAACAAAAGAGTAAGTGAAATACTTAAATAATCCTATATCAGAAAATAAATTGAACAAGTCACTAATAAACTCCCTAAGGAAAAATCCCTAAAACAATTCAGAAGTGACTTCTATCAAGCATTTCAAGAACAATTGATCCCACTGTTATATAAACTATTTGGGAAAATAGGCAAAGAAGGAGTCCTACCAAATTCTTTTTATGACACAAATACAATGCTGATACCTAAGCCAGGAAGACCCAAAATTGAGAAGTAAAATTACAGACAAATTTCTTTAATGAATATGTATGTGAAAATCTAAAATTAAATACTGGTAAAGAGAAAACAGCAATGTATCATAAGGATTACTTACTATGACCAAGGTAGATGTATAGCAGAAATGCAAAGCTCATTTAATATTAGGAAAACTATGAGCATAATTGACCATATCAATAAACAAACCAACAAATCACATGATTATCTCAATACATGAAGAAAAAGCTTTTGACAAAAATGCAATCCCCATTCCAATGAAAAACTCTAGAAAACATACAAATGAATGGATCTTTTCTTAAAATGATAAGCAGTATCTATCTAAAACCATCATTAAATATCATTTAGAAAGGGAATAAGTTTAAAGCCTTCTCAATAAGATCAGGAATGAATCTAGGATCTCCATTATCACCACTATTATTTAATATTGTACTATAAATATTAGTTTTAGCAATAAGAGAAGAAAAAGGAGTTGAAGAAATTAAAGTAGGCAATGAGAAAACTAAACTATCACTCTTTCCAGATAATATAATCATAGCCTTAGAGAATCCTAGAGAATCAACTAAAAAACTAGGTGAAATAATTAATAACTTTAGCAAAGTTTCAGGATACATAATAAAGCCATATAAATCATCAGAATTTCTATATTACCATCGAAGTCCTGCAGCAAGAGATAGAGAAATTTCATTTAAAATAACTCTAGACTATAAAATACCTGGTGACCTACTTCTCAATTATATGAACACCATTACAAAACACTTTTCACACAAAGTCAGATCTAAACAATGGGAAAAATTGCTTATGGCTAAGCCAAACTAATATAATAAAAATGAGAATTCGATTGAGAGCCAGGCCTAGAGATGGGAGGTCCTAGGTTCAAATCTGGCCTCAGACACTTCCCAGCTGTATGACCTTGGGCAAGTCACTTGATCCCCATTGCCTACCCTTACCACTCTTTCACCAAGGAACTAATACACAGAAGTTAAGGGTTTAAAAATATAAAAAAAAAAAAAATGAGAATTCTACTTACATCAATTTACTCATTTAGTGCCATACAAATTAAACTACCAAATAATTATTTTAATTCTACTTACATCAATTTACTTATTTAGTGCCATATGAATTAAACTACCAAATAATTATTTTATAAGTTAGAAAAAATAATAAAATTCATCTGAAAGAACAAAATGTCAAGAATATCAATGGGAATTACATGTAAAAAAATGTGTGGGAAGGTGGCCAAGCAATATCAGATCTCAAACTATACCATAAAGCAGTAATCATAAATCTGGTACTGGATAAGAAACAGAATGGAATTGATTAGATACAAAACATACAAGAGTAAATGGCCTAAGATATCTAGTGTTTGATGAACCCAAGGATCCCAGCTTTGGGGATAAGAACTCACTTTTTAATAAAAATTGCTGGGAAAACTGGAAAATACTATGGCAGAAATTTAGATATAAACCAGTATCTCACACTCTATATGAATAGAAAGTCAAAATGGATATATGATTTAAATATGAAGGGGTAAAACATGAGTAAATTAGCAGAACATGGAGTAATTTGTCTGTCAAATCAATAAAGGAAGAATTTATGAAGAGACGGAGAACTTTATAAGATGTAAAATGAATAATTTCAACTATATTGAATTTAAAAGTTTTTGTACAAACAAAACCAGTGTAACCAAGATTAGAAGGAGAACAATAAAATGGGGAAAATCACAACAAATTTCTCTAACAAAGTCTCATTTCTCAAATATGTAGAGTAAGTAAAATGTATAGGAATACAAACCATTCCCCAATTGATGATTACGCATTTTTCAGATGAAGAAATCAAAGCTATTAATAACAATATAAGAATGTTCTAATTTTCTTCACTCTAGATTTAAAATTTGGAAAATGTAAATCAAAACAACTCTGAGATACCACTTCATACCTATCAAATTGGCCAATGTGACAGTAAAAGAAAGTAATAAATATTCGAGGTGGTGTGGCAAAATTGGAACACTAAGGCATTATTGGTGAAGTTGTGAATTGATCCTACTCTATGGAAGCCAGCTTGGAACTATAGCCAAATGGTTAAAACATATTCTTTGATCAAGTAATATCACTAATAGATCTGTATCCCAAAGTGATTCAAAAAAGGGGGATGGACTTCTTTGTACAAAAATATTTATAGCAGCTCTTCTTGTGGTGGCAAAGAATTGGAAATTGAGAACATTATTTTGCTGTAAGAAATGATGAACAGGACAGTTTTTTTAAAAAGCTGGAAAGACCAACATGAACTGATGCAAAGTGAAATAAGCAGAACTATGAGAACATCATACAACAGTTAACAGCAATATTATGAAATGATCAACTGTCAACAACTTAGCTACTATCAACAATACAGTGGTGATCCAGGACAATTCTGAAGAATTCTGAAGAATGCTATCCACCTCCATATAAAGAATTGTTGGAATCATCCTGTAAGTCAAAGCATACTATTTTCACTTTAGTTTATTTTGTTTTTATTGTGGGGAGTTAATTTCAAATGAATATTCTCTTGTAACAAGGAACAATATGGAAATATATTTTGCATGACAATGCATATGTTACCCAGAATAAAATGCTTATCTTCTCCAGGAAGGGTTTAGGAAGGGAGGGAGAGAGAAAATTTAGATCTTATATCTTCAGAAAATATAAGCCGAAAATTGTGATTACCTATAATTGGGAAAATAAAATATCTTTTTAAAAAAATATGGACTCTCCTTTCCTCTTACCATGAAGGTCACTCTCCTGTTGAATACTTTCTCAGTGTCCTTTCTAATATGTGGTAATCATAAGTGAATATAGTCCTCTTGATCAGGGGTCGATGGCTCTCGAGCCATATCTGGCTCTTTTGAGGGCCAGATATGGCTCTTTCTGCAGGAGCCATAAAGTCAATTTTTTTAGACGCTGTTACAGGAGCACACACTGTGAGCACTGTATGGCTCTCATGAAATTACATTTTTAAAAAATGTGACGTTTATGGCTCTCACGGCCGAAAAGGTTGCCGACCCCTGCTCTAGATGAATGGCAGTGACTATGGCAGAGTATAGATAAACTGTCATTTTCCTTATTCAGAATATTATTCTCCTATTAGAATATAGTTATTTACCAGCTGTCTTGACTTTTGTCTTGCTGCTGTACTTTGATGACTAGAAGAGAGAGTGAGAATGAGGACTTTGGGCAGTTTTGTCTCACTTAAATCCAGTTGAAGCATGATTGAAATAATATTACCAGTGATATAATTTTGTCATCTTTGAGTATAAAGGACAACAACCAACCAATCAATTATTCCATTCTCCTTTACAAGGTCAGGTTACCATTTTGGGATGCCATATCACACTGTTACCTCATGTTAGACTTTCGGTGCATTCAAATCCCCAAAATTTTTTCACCAAGAACTGGAATCTTGCCATGTATCTCCTAACTCTTCATGTGATCCTGATTTTTAGGGCCCAACTATAAACACTTTTTTTTAATAAATAAGACAACAAGAAAGAATTTAGTTAAAATGCGTGAAACTGGGAAATGGCATTTCTATATGTGACTTTCTTTTCTAGTGACTTGAAATGCTAGTAATAAGTGATTTTGCTTACTGGATTGACAAGCTTTTCTTTCTTAAGAAAGATTTTCTCTGCCTTAAATAAATAAAGAAACCAGCAGCGGGCAAGAACTGAAAGCTTGGCTGAACTTCAAGAAGGATTGGGAAATCCATACTGCAACATGTTCCAAGATGAAATTCCAAAACAGAATGAAATATTTCCTGGTGCAAAAGACCCTCAGTGGACCAAGAAATTTTCTTGGAACCAAAGAGATCAGGTAAAGTCTGTTCCTCATTAGCTTCTATGATAAAAGCCCAATGTTACATTCTCAGTTTCTTTGGAATTCATTTGTTTTCATTACATCAGGTGGTTGTTATTATGATGTGTTAATGGTCTTCAAGAAGTGTTGTCTTCAGTGTGTCAGAATCTGTGACTGTTAAAAGGAAAATTTTGATATTTCTTCTTTTAATGGAACCCTTTGGGTACCTAGTGTTAGATTTTTGTCCATGGGACCAGAAGTCTTTATTACAGGCATATTCAACAGGGGGAAAAAAGCTGAGAAGCACTACTAGAACTCAAGACACCAAACACTTCATCAAGACTTCAGAAGTTCCTTTTTGTGATATAGTGGCAATGCTCCATTTCCTTGTGCCCCATATCCCATGCCAAAATCCTTGGCATACCTTTAACCAAGAAAAACTACCCAGATTCCTGACACTTTTCTCCTTATATTTCCCTCAAGGGTCCTACATCATGCTCCTGTACTTGGCAGACTCAGTTTCATTGCCCACTTTCATTTGCATCCCATGAGGGCTTATTTTTTTTTAAATCATCATCCCATTGGTCCAAGGTGAGTGTAGTGAAGGCTCTACATCTTTTTAATGCTGAACGTCAATTAGCCAGATGGGCTTCTCCCTATATAATGAAAAGCACTGTTTGCCCATAAGGATAATGCCTATTCCTAAAATAGTATTATAAAGCCTCTCCTATTACTGACTCACAAAATGAGGATAATGGAGCCAGAGATTAAGTTCAGGTCACTGACAAGGCAAAGGAGTGCACTGAAGTTCACCAAGGCAACAAGCAATTTGAGGCCAGAGGTTTTTCACAACATCTTGGAGTCACAAAATGTGAGAAGTGGAAAGGATTTCAGGGGATATCTAGTCTGACTCCTTACTCCCTGGGAGAAGTTCTTCCACACCAATACTGATTGCAACCTAATCTGTAATCATATATTTCTCCATGTCACATCATATCAAATCATATTTCTTAAGCTGGAAGTGACATCAGAGACTATTTAGCCCAAATCTCCTTATTTTTTCTGAGGCTAGAGACATTATAGGATGGTAATCCTAGGACACACAGATATTAAATGTTAATGGTAGAATGTGAACCCTGGTCCTCCAACTCCAGAAGCCACGCCCTTTTAATTATTATTACTTTAAATTTATTTTTATTTTATTGATTAATTAAGAAAATTTTTCCATGGTTCCATGAATCATGTTCTTTCCCTCTCCTCCTCCCAACCACTTCCCATAGCCAATGCACAATTCCACTGGGTTTTACATGTGTCATTGATCAAGATCTATTCCATATTATTGATATTTACACTAGGGTGATCGTTTAGAGTCTCCATCCCCATTCATATCCCCATCGACCCATGTGGTCACATGCTCTTTTAATTATAATGGACTGCCTCTTTCTGCTTGCCAAACCCCAAGTCTAGGCTACGGTTACTTTTCATTCTCTCTTTCTTCCCTAATTGATCACAACATATTCCAAAACTTTGTCCTCAATCCACATGTTACCTCTTCCCTTTCTCAGAATCGGAACTTGCTTCCTACTTTAATGAGAAAATAGAGCACAACTGTCATGAGTTTCTCCTTTTATCTTTTTTGCCCCTTTAAAAACACCTCCTCCTTAGCTATCTCGAATTCTCTTCCATTTTGCTCTGGTCTATGAGAGAGATGAGCGTTTCTTGGGACACTCAGAGATGAGGTGACTTGCCTAGGGTCACATAGCCAATATGGTGTCAGAGGCCAGATTTGATCCCAGCACTTCTTGACTCCAGGATCATCCCTTGTTATAAGTTAGAGAGGGTTGTAGCATGTGAGGATGGTCTTCAAAATTACAGAATCTTCCCCTGTTGATCTCATCTCTCTCCTCTGCCTCTGTTCCTTGGAGACCATCCTTATATGCTATATAACCCTCTCTTACTTATAGCACCCCATAACTAACAGCTGGCATTTATGTAGCATCTTAAGGTTTGCAAAATGCTTCAAAAATATTATCTCATTTCATCTTCGCAAAGATCCTGGAAAGGTTGACTCTATTTTATACCCAAAGGAGGAAATCAAGGCTGAGAGAGGTAAAATGACTTGTCCAGGGTCCCACTAGCTTTCTGTCTCTTAACACCCTTCCACGATTCTTTCAACAAAACAGAGCACTTTGGCACTGTTCATTCTATCTATACAGCATCTTCATAGTATATCTATTGTCTCCCTCTAGCCACATTGAATGTCATGCACAGTAAGACGCCAATTTAACTGTTATAAATGTATTTTTAAAATGTCTAAATATATGTTTGCACACAAAAGACAGCATCGGTGTTTACCTGAGGGGATCGTCTTTAGTAACTAATGTGCATTTTGTAATAACCTGAGAAAACAAAAACCCTCCTTCCTCTTTCTGGGGAAATGGCCCTTGTTATCATTTCAGCACCACTGAACGTGTCTGCTATTCCAGACAATATCGAGAAGCAGGTTTGGTGGCTGCGCATTTCTTCTGTGCCGCCACTACTGAAAGAGTCTTTTGTGTGCGCTCCGTTGTTCTGGTCATTGTTCAAGTTATTGCTGTTTTTACCATATGACTTTTTTAAGACTTGGCTCACGATGATGTCTGCCACATGTGGTTCCCTTAGTGTGATTCTCCCCCCTTTTCTCCTCTTTGAGACTTTCCCATCCCCCAGACCCTCTAAACACCTTCCCCACCACAGATGGCATTTTATGGACAGCTCTTCGGTATATACTCAGAGGTGTTTAACTTGACTGGAGCTCGCTAGAGATAGAATGAGAGATTTGCCCTCTAACAGACACTGTTATCTCACTGCTTTCCTTTTGTGTTAATTGCATGTTTCCTTATCATTGATTAAATAGATGTTCTGAATATGCCTGTAACCGTCCTTTCTCATTTCAGTTTTTTTTTTTTTTTTTTTTTCCTGATGGTTGGGGTCAGAGTGGCTTTCTAAAGTCTCAATACAGCATCTGTTCTGAGATCAGGATAATATGGAAATTGACAGAGGAGTTGTTGAAAAATGAAAGTATTAAAACACACTGTGAAAACTCAAAGTAAGGCTTAACTGAAGGGGGAAAGTAAAACATTGCCTAAAGATATATATATTTGCACACATGGGATGGATATCTATGAACTCTTTCCATTCCTCACATGCAAATATGGCCATGTAACTCTGAGATAAGATTTTGTCATATAGTTCATTCCCAATTTCCCTATTAATCCTCCCAAAATTATCCTTTATTTTTGACCTCTTGTGTCTCTCCACCCCTCAGTACATTACTGGGCCATCATCCTTTGTGCTGACCTCATTTTCCTCCTCTTCTAGGACAGTGGTTCCCAAACTTTTTTGGTCTACCACCCCCTTTTCAGAAAAAAAATATTACTTAGCTCCCCTGGAAATAAATTTTTAAAAAATTTTTAATAACAATTAATAGGAAAGATAAATGCACCTGTGGCCATCACTATTCCTCTAGATCACTGCAGCACCCACCAGGGGGCGGTGGCACCCACTTTGGGAATCACTGTTCTGGGATCAAACCTTTAGTGAACTGTTCAATTCTACATTATCCTGTATTCTTAAATTCCCAACTCTTAGTCTTACCACACCATCCCTTGCCAGAACCCAATGCTAAATTATTCCTACTGTGACACAATACTTAGAGCCCTGAGCTTAGAATCGTGAAGAACCGAATTCAAATCAAGCCTAACACATTTACTAACTGTGGGACCTGGTGGAAATTACCTAATTTCCATCAGTCCCATATATAAAATAAGGATAATAACAGCCCCTATTGATCAGGTTTGTTGTGAGGTTCAAGTGAAATAATGTGTGTTTAGCATTTTGCACAGTATAGACCCTTTGCAAATACTTATTTCCTTTCTACTCAAGTGCTCCTGAAATGAACTAGAAAAAGCCTGAATGAATCCACTAGATTTATTTTATCTAATTCCACATGCAGTTTCCCTTCAGCAAAGCCGTTCTTTTTGTCCTCCCTAGCTCGTTCTCTGACCCACTCCCCATAAGCAGAAATTTCAAAATTTATTTTTCTATAAAAGTCTCCTACATGATCCCCTACACATTGCTCCTATTCTCGGGACTGAAGGACTTTCTTCACACATTTTTTTAAAACCTTTACTGTCTACATTGGAATCAATGCCATGTATTGGTTCCAAGGCAGAAGAGTGGTAAGGGCTAATCAATAGGGACTTGCTTGGAAGTGTCTGAGGCCAGATTTGAACCTAGGACCTTCCATCTCTATGCCTGGATCTCAATCCACTGAGCTACCCAGCTCTCCATATATTTTTTTAAACCCTTAATCTCGGTGTATTGTCTCATAGGTGGAAGAGTGGTAAGGGTGGGCAATGGGGGTCAAGTGACTTGCCCAGGGTCACACAGCTGGGAAGTGGCTGAGGCCGGGTTTGAACCTAGGACCTCCTGTCTCTAGGCCTGACTCTCACTCCACTGAGCTACCTCTCCATATATTTTTGAGAAAATAATAGTCATTCACCATGAAATTTCTTTTTTCTCCTCTTCATCTCACAATCCTTCAACCTGGTCTACTCCACTCTCAAGTTTCTACTCCACTCCATTCTCTAATAAAGAATTTACCCTTCTTCTTGGTATGGCCTACCCCACTAATATATGTTGATCTCACCACCTTCTATTCTCTCCAACAGACTGACTCTACTGTCATCCCCCACCTTCACTAATCTTTAATTCCTTGCTAAATATAGATTCCTTCCCAAATAGACCAGAATCTATCATGCCCACAACTTATCTCCTGTTTCTCACCTTCCTTTTGCATTTTTAATTAATTTTTGTTAAAATAAAATTCCCACTTATTCCCTCTCTCCTTCCTGTTTTTATTCAATATCCTTAAAATATACATGTACCTCACTTCTCCTTTTACACTCTTAGAAACTTTCTTCAATGTGGTTTCTGTCCCATCTCCCATCTAGAAATGTTCTACAAAATCACCAGTCTCCTCTGAATTGTCTAATTTAATTATCTTTTTTTTTTCATTTCTTATCCCTCTTCATCTCTCTGCAGAATTTAGTACTGTTGAATACATTCTTCTACTGGATAGCCTCTCCTCTAGGATTTTTCATAAAGCTATAATCTCCTAGCCCTTTGATCACTCTTCAGTCCTCTTAAGAATCATCATTTACTACATGCCTTCTAACTGTATGTGCACCAGGCCTTTGTCCTGGACCTTTTCTTCTTTTTCTATAGTCCCTCCCTTGGTGACCTAATGATGCTAATAATTACCAGACCTATTCACCCAGATTTTGTCTTTTTCCTGAGTTGTGATCCCATATCACCAACTTCCTTCTATATATTTCAGAATGAAAGCCATGTATGAATCTTAAATTATACATATCCAAAATTGCGCTAATTATTTCCCCCCAAACTGCAGCTCTATAATAAGAGATCCTAGGCTCACAAACTTGCTGTTGTCCTCAACTCCTCATTCAGTCTCAAATCTAGATATATTCAGTTGCTAAATCTTTTTGTTTACATTTTCACAACATGCCGTATGTCTATCACCTGTAAAATATGGATTGTAACAGCAAATTATTTCCCAGAATTATTGTGAGAATAAAATGAGATATCTGTGAACTGCTTAGCACAGTACTAGATATAAGCAGTTGTTTAATAAATGCTTATTTCCTTCCTTCTTCCCATTTCAAGTAGAACAGTCATCAGTCTAGCTCAAGTCCTCACCTTTGACCTAGACTATTGAGATGTTCTCTGAAATTTATATACTAAAATACATCATTCACAAGTTGCCTTGTGTACAGAACTTGATTGTGTAAAGCATTAATCTGATTTTGTTTCTACCCTACTCAGTAAACTTCATTGGCTCCCTACTACCTCCAGGATCCAATATAAACTACTGATTGCCAATGAGAGCCCTTCACAAACTAACTCCAATTAATTTTTTTCACTCTTTGTATATTTTTCTCCCCATGCACAGTGTGGTAGAGAAAAAAATAGTTTCTTCCTATAGGGGGCCATGCCTCTATATGATTTTTTGGGGTCCTGAGCGGCGTGGTGGCATAGGATGGTTAAAGCAGGAGAAAGAAAATGAGAACAACTAGACTAGTGGTTAGCCCATGCTGTCCCAAAAATCTGTGGGCATGGAAGTTTATTATATATCCTTCTCAAAGAGGTCACAGTTGGTAAGGGGCAATAAATCACACATAATCCATTGAAGTCTAAAGAATACAGATGCAAAGACAAATGGTCAAATTCCAAACCCCAATTTCAGGAGGGGATAATTCCAGGAGAGGAAATATCCCAGGGAGATGCTCACCAGTCAAATCCTAAAGGAGTCAGTTCTAATCTGAATATGCACTCTTATCTGATTAACATTTGTTAGGAAAGGAATCATTAACTCAGTAGATGCTGGTCTGCCACTTCAAAGCTCTCCAATAAGAATTGTAAAAAAGGTGGGGATCAAAGACTGAGTCAAAAGAGGAGCCTCAGATTTTTATCTTAGATGGCCCATTCAGTCTGCATCCTGACATGCAGTGCAGAAAAATCATACACACAGTTTTACTTGCCGATGATTTTGTAATGGGATCCAGATAAAATATCTGTTACAGACTCTGTTTCTCTAAATGACTCCTAATAGCCTTCTTGGAGGGATCAAGTTGATTTTGGATTAACCTACCTGCTGGTACCAAAGCCTTTTTGGGGGCTCAGGTGACCAGGACCAAACACAAAGACTGCCTCAGCCTGGATTGGTCATGTAGGGAATCCAGATAACAGGCCCTAAATTTGATCCTATTTCTCCAAAGGTTTTAATACATAGAACGGCTTCCCACATCTTCCAGGGCTTCTGACACAGATTTTCCAACCTCCACTTCTGTGCCTTTACAGTGGGCCATCCTGTATTCTTTAAAATGCACCCCTTCTCACTTCCATCACTCAAAATGCCTCATTTTCTTCAAAGCTCAAACCAGTCAGAAAGTTCTGCATGAAACCTTTGCTGATCTCCACAGCTACTATTGTCCACTGTATCACCTTCTGCATCTTCTATAGCAGACAAAAATGATAGACTTGGAGTCAGAAATGCTTGAGTTCAATTTCTGCCTTACATACTTTACTTGTTCTTTGGCTCTGGGCAAATTATATAACTTCTCTTAGCTTTATTTCATGAATCTAAACAATGGAGATAATATCACCACCTTAAAGAGATCAAGGGCAGCTACGTGGTAAAGTAAATTTTGGAATTTTGGAATTTTTGGTACAGTAAATAGTTTGGAATCAGGAAAATTCATCTTCCTGAGTTCAAATCCAGCCTCAAACATTTCCTACCTGTGCAGCCCTGGACAAGTCACTTAACCCCATTTACCTGAATTTTTCTCATGAACTAGAGAAGGAAATACTAACCATTTCAGTATCTTTGCCAAGAAAACCACATATGGGGTCACAGAGAGTTGGACATAACTGAAAAATAACTGAATAACCAAAAACAGTGACCAAATGAGATAAGTATAAAGTCATTTACGAATCTTAGGTCACTATGTACATGCTAGCCCTCATGATTATTACCATCACCATCATCATGATGATGACAATGGTGTTAGTATTATCAATATTGCCATGTCTTTCCTAGCTAGACTGTAACTTCTTTGAGGTCAGAGACTGCTTTTATTTTTGTCTTTTTATTCCCACTCTCACCCTCCTCCCCAAAAGAGTACATGGAACAAGATAGGCACTTAATAATTTTTTTAATTAATGAATTGATTGAAATCTTTTTGGACAAAGAAGCTAGACTAGTATTACAAATAAACAAAATATAACAAATCATAAAAGAGTTGCATCTTTTAACCAAACGATGAGTTAATTCTGAATTCTCAACCAAACTCAGATTTCTGAGTGTTTCAAGGATGTATACATCTATATTTAGCCCACAAAATGCCTTTGCTGGTGCAACACAATCAGCTAAGAACAGAAGATCTCCAGATCTAGCAAATAGGTAGCAGAATGGATAGAGCATTTGACTCAATCAGGAAGTCTTGATTTTAATCTAGTCTCAGACACATAATATCTGGGTGACCTCTTACCTTCCCTCAATATAATTTTCTTTATCTCTAAAACAGGAATAATAATACCATCTACCTCACAGGGTTATTTTAAGGATTAAATGATAAATACTATGTACAGTATTTTGTGATCCTTATAGTGCTATCTAAATATTAGAAATTATCATTATTTTTTACACATGGCAAATGATAACTTACTAATTTTTCCATGATAAGGAATATTTTATGGTTAGTTTGTGAATACAGAGACCCGCCAGCCTTTATTACAGTTAAGCAGAGCTTTATGGGATGAGTCCTTCACCAGCTTTGGACATTTCTGACTTCCTTAGTACCAATTAAAATTTCATCTTTTACTGGAAACCTTCCCCAAACTCTTGAAATTCTAGTGCTCTCCCTCTATTAATTCTTTCCAATTAATCTTTTTTTTATAGATTGCTTTGTATATATTTTATAGATTGCTTTGTATATATTTGTTTGCATGATCTCCCCCATTAGATAATAAGCTCTTTGAGGACAGGGACCATCTCTCATCTCTTTTTTCATCCTCATTGCTTAGCACAATGCTTGACACATAGTAAACACTTAATAAATATTTATTGAGTGAGTGTTTAAAGTGAGAAGGCAGAAAAGCCTAGAAATAGACAAAAGAGGCAGAGTTTAGAAACTGCAATGATAACAATATTAGTTTAAAAGATTAGCAGTAATGTCTTAGATGGGAGCATGAGATGCTTTGGGAGCAGAAAAACAAAATAAGAAGCAGTGACCAGAGAGAAAATAGAACAGCTCCCTAGTATAGTTAGGAGATGAGTGGGCAGGGAAGATGAAGAAACAACCATCTGTTCTTCAATAGTGGAGTTCTGGAAGTCACAGGCAGAGGGAATCTGGTGTGAATGTGTCTGTCTGTCTGTGTGTGTGTGTGTGTGTGTGTGTGTGTGTGTGTGTGTGTGTGTGTGTGTGTTGTCTGGTGCCTCATTGCATGCTAAGACAATCTTTGTGCAATGGTCATTATCAACATCATCATCATTATTATCATCATCATCAATAAGCATTTTTCAGGGTCTACTATATGCCAATCACTGTTCTAAGCCCTGAAGATTCAAAGAGAAAGAGGGGAAAATCCCTTCTCTAAAGGGTCTCATATTCCATTTTGGGAGATATCATGAAAAAAAAACATACATACAAGTGTGGGGACTTAAGGAAAGGATTGTTGGAAGGTGAAGCAAGGACCTCATGAAAAAGATGGGATTTGAGGCTTTTGTTTTTAATGTTTAAATTGGACTCCTGTGTTTAGGTTTTTTTATATTCCAAATATTTATAAATTACTTTCCGTTGCTGAGAGGTCTCTTATTACCACAAAAATAATTAAATAAAATTCATAATATAGGTAGCTCATATGAAAATGCCATATTCTGTACATACAGCAGTCTGTCCTCTCTTTAAAAAATAACAAAAATGCATTTTCTTACCCCTGTCTTATTGGGGGGAAAATTTCCTTATGACAAATATGCATAGTCAAACAAATATCCCTCAGTGGCTGAGTTCAGTCTTGAAAGAAGGGAGAAAAATCAGAAGATGGAGAAGAGAAGGAAAGTATTCCAGGGATGGGGGATGGCCATTGCAAAGGAATGGAGTTGGGAAATGGAGTATCATGTATGAGAAATAGTCAGACAGTCAATGCCATGTGCTGACAGTATAGACAATAACCCAGGCAGAATGTTCCATCTCCAGCTGCATTCATATCTGTGCAATGTATTTGCTGATGTTCATGAAGATGGCTTTGAGACCTAGATAAAAATTCCAATTTTGCTCAACAATCTCTGTTTAAGGAGGCAGAAAAGCATATAATTAATTTTAGAAAGACCTTTTAATTAAAAAGCACAGTTTCAGTGAGCACATTTAGAGTAAAAAAACTTAAAACCTCATAGATTAGGGACCTTATTGGCCTATTACACAGCCATCCTGGATAATAAAGGTGGATGCATATGCAATGTGATCTGAGAGGTACTAATGACTGAAAAGTTTCAATTCTACTTAATTATTGATATTTTATGACATTTTGTTTCAGAGTAGCATTAAACCCAAATCCTTGGCCAAATCTCTTGAATACTCTATCGTAGGAATTTTACCTATATCTGGAATCTACGCTTTCAATAAACTTAAAAAGATATTATGAATGACACTTCTTTGGCTTTCAACAAAGACAAAAATGAATCATTTGTTTCACAATCCATTAGAAACATTTTTTAACATATTAACATAGAAAGTACTTTTTGGATGTAATTATTCCCCTGCATAGCTTCAAGTTTCCCCAACAGTCTCACTTTAGCCTGGCAAGACCTCAACATTGCATAAATGAGAAGAGTTTATGTCTTCATTGTGCTACCACGTTTGTAAAGTGCTTTCTTTACACTATTATTTTTCAAGTTCAATTTGATACATAACTGTAGGTATCTCCTTACCATTCCCCCTGTTTCTGTATCATTAAGGCTACAGAATCTACTGAGATCTTAGTCTGTAGGTTTTATACAGTCAAGTTAAAAGCCCAGCCTTAGATTTTTACTTAGGTCTTCTTAACTCTAAGTCCTGCATAGTGTCTAGCACAGAGTAGACACATAATAAATACTTTAAAAAATGCCTTACCCTTACCTTCTGTCTTAGAATCTATACTGAATGAATTGGTTCCAAGGCAGAAGAGTGGTAAGGGGTAGATAACTGGGATGAAATGAGTTGCCCAGGGTCACACAGCTAGGAAGTGTCTGAGGCCAGATTTGAATCCACTACTCCTGTCTCCAGAATTGGCTCTCTCCTGACTTCCCCATCAAATATTTGTTGACTGCTGATTTTCTATTCACTACTTCACCTGGGTTGACTGGCTTTCCAGTATTCCATGTTAGATACTAGCAAGATAGCCTTGGCTAGTGTAAGCTTAAAAATTAATATATAGTATCTCCAAGTATTATATTTAATAAGATTTAGCACATTTCTCTGGTCTTCAGTCTGGTCTACATGGGGCCTTTTTCATTTACGAGATGGGGGTATCTTCACATAAATAATTCTAGTTTACAAGGATATTGTGAGCTTCCCATGAGATCATGGATGTAATGCCTTTTTGCACACCTAAATAACTGAAGAATTGTGTTATATTTTATATTTTTTCAATAAAAAAGCTTGGGAAAAGTTGTTTCATTCTGAATTTATTCTTTTACACTTATTACTTAGGAGATGATTGCAAAGGTGAAATAAATGACTGCTTCTTAAATAACTGCATAAATATAGGGGCAATAAGCTCATCTGTAGTCTCATTGAAAACATCTTTGGAATAGTTCAGCAGCAAACAGGACAATGGTAATGAATGATAAGCACAATTTGATACCACATTGTTTTTATTTCTTCTTTCTTAGAAGCAGGCAGTAGATAGAGATTGGGCCCAGAGTCAGGATAATCTTGGGTTCAAATGCACCTCAGATACTTAACAGTTGTTGGACACTGGACAGATGACTTAACTTCTATCTGATTTTGTTTCTTCAACTACAAAATGGTGGTAATAAAAGGACCTATCTCCCAGAGTCATTGTGACTGGGTGCTAACTCTATCTCTCTCTTTCTTTCTCGCAACCATGGCAGGGTTAGCACCTTTTCACTCTAGTTTTTTAGTTAGTTATTATTAAAAAATCTTATTAAATATAATACTTGGAATATTAGATATTAATTTTGAAGCTTGCATTATGGCTTACCACAAAGAGATAAAATTCTTAAAACCTTTTTAAGCCTTTGAGAAAAGAATTCTGAGAATGGAGTCCAAGGGTTCAAGAATTACTAACTACACAGGTCAAATGAGATTTTTAGCACTTACCTTAATAGATGCTTGTTTTCTTCCTTGTTGCCTCAAGGTCTTAATATCTTGAAAATGTTTCATTTAATGCAACCTGAATACTATTAGCAATTGGTTTGGTGGCATCAAGTTAAAATGGCTTAAGTGTTCTTGGTTTAACATTTTATTTGGGCAACTGTGAGCAGAAGTTCTAAGAATGATTTAATTCTAGTTTAGTTACTTTTTTTGAATCATCAAAGAAATTGTGTATATACATTTGTATTTGTGAGAGGTAGAATGTCAAAAAGTTGAACTTGAAGTCAAGAATGGATTTCAAATGCTTTCCCTGATACATACTAGCTGTGTGACCATGCCATGTTATTTAATCTCTCAGTACTCTGGACAGCTCTCTAAAACTCAATTACAAAGAGGATACCAAATCATATTGAGAGAGATTACTCACTTGGGAGTCAAGTATTCTAATAAATAGTAATCCTATCCCTATTTATAAAGAAAGTGATTTTATTGTCTGTCAGTTTCTGAAAAAAAAAGACTATAACAAGGACAACTAAATGGCTCAGGGGGTAGAAAGACAGGCATGGAAACAGGAGGTTTGGGGTTCAAATCTGGCCTCAGACATTTAACTTCAATTGCCTTGTCCTTACCGCTCTTCTGCCTTATAACCAATACTTAGTATCTATTCTAAAATTATAGGTATGGATTAAAAAGAAGAAGAAGAAGAAGAAGAAGAAGAAGAAGAAGAAGAAGAAGAAGAAAGGACCGTGACATCACTAATTTAGAGCTAAACAAACTCCTTCATTCTAGAGATGAGAAAAACAAAGCTCAGGGAGCTTGAGAGACTTGCCGAGGTTTCTCAGGTAATGATCATCAGAAGAAGGAATGTAGATTATATTTTTATAATATAAGGATAATAATGTTCCCATTATATCTTGCTTTTGATTTAGAATTCTAGTGACTGAGACATTTTTTCTTATAATAGAATAGGTGATAAAATTTCACAACCTTCAATACTATTCCACAAATTCTGTTATTTCCTTGAATCATCTCTATTGACAATAAATCTGAGTTTCTTAAAAGTAGACAATCTGTATTTTTTTCTTGATGATAACAATAACCTGAATTGCCATCATAAAACAAAATGACATGTGTCGTATGTTCACATGACACTCCTTTGTCAAAATATTGCTGGTGCATTCAGATGTTGCCCACTCAGGGCTTTTTGACACCAGTTCTTGCATATTAGATATTTATAATATTCACACAGAGTTAAAACATTTTCAGTTATAATCAGTGAATCCACAGAAATATACCTATTTTTTTCTGGCTTCATTTTTCAGTTAATGATTATTGATTTTCTTTCCTTCATAAACCTCATTATGACTCAATGAGGGGGATTTCTAATTAATTTCAAAAATATTTCCCCATTTTTAAAAACATTTTGTGATGTGCTCTTAAGATCTCTATCAAACCTCTTTCTCACTTTAAAAAAAACCCTTACTTTTTGTTTTAGATTCAATAGTAAGTATTAGTTCCAAGGTAGAAGAGAAGCAAAGGCTAGGCAACTGGGCTTAAATGACTTGCCCAGGGTCACACGGCTAAAAAATATCTGAGCACATATTTGAACCCAGGACCTCCCATCTCCAGGCCTGTTTCTCCATCTAATGAGCCACCTAGATGCCCCTCTTCCTCACTTTCAAGTAAGTATAAGTCATTCTATAGATTCCTTAGAATGATGTTCTATGTGTTTCATTAACATTTATTCATTTTAGTTGGGAAATTTTATAAACTTGTCATGCTAAATTTTGTAGTCCTGAATGTGTGTATCAAGGCTAGTATGACATAAGTGTTAATTGCTTTAAAATTATTTTTCCCATTTAGATTTGATTTTAAGCTGCCAGTAAGTCTTTATCATGATTTTTTGATTGACAGCTTTATATTTCATGTGCCTCCCTAAAGGAAATTATGCAATTTATAAGTTTTATAAATATTTGTGCCAACTGTTAAGTTTAAGCTACAGATTCAAGTTTATAGTCTCAGTCTTTATCTCTTGATTGTATGTTGAATTTCACAGTAATAATGACAATTATGATCTACTATTCCTCACTTTTTTCAGTAGGGTTCAGATAGAATTGGTCCAAGTAAAAGGAGTTTTCTGATTCAAGAGGAAAGTAATGTATTTAAAATCAGGCAGAACCATAATTTAATTAAGCTATTTCCCTGAAAAAAAATCTTATTTATTTCAATTGTTCATGGCATGATTTTGTTGGTCATGTGTTCTAAATCAAACTTTTTTGGCCTACCACCCCCTTTCCAGAAAAAAACATTACTTAGCCCCTGGAAACAAATTTTTTAAAAATTTTAATAGCAATTAGTAGGAAAGATAAATGCACCTGTGGCCATCACCCTCCCTGGATTGCTGCAGCACCCACTAGGGGGTGGTAGTGCCCACTTTGGGAATCATTGTTCTAAATAGAGAAGTTTTCCATATGAAGTTCAATTAATCTTGTATTCTTAATATATGTGGACCTAAATATATAGACACTAGAGCATTATTAAATGCTTACTATGTGTCAGATACTGTGACAAGCAAAGGAAACAGAAATACAAGCAAAAAGCAAAAGAATACCTACTCTAAGGATCTGACATTCTAATGGGGAAGACAACATAAAAAAGGACTTAGATATAATGCCAAGGTGGATAAGTAATATTTGTGACAATTAGGAACTGAGTGAGGTAGAAGTGGGCATGTCTACTATGGACAACAAATAGAGGTCTAGGTATCAATTTAGTAATTAGAAAAAGAAGTGTTGGAAGTGGAAATCAGAGAAAGAATACTACTGGAGCAGAAATTTGTTTTTTTAATAGTCCAAGGAAGCCGGTTCTGATCTGGGTTAGAATCTGTTGTATATATTGGCAGTTTATGAATAAATCTTGAAGCAATAATATAGGATGATCAACTCTGAATGACAACTATTATCAGCAATGCAAGTATGCAGGACAAAATCCAAGGGACTCATGAGAAAAAAAAAACCATCTACTGTGCTAGAAGGAATTGACTGAGTCTGAATGCAGATCAAATCATATTATTCTTCAACATACTTCCTCTGTGAATTTTTCTCTAGAGTAAGTGATATGTGTCTTGTTTCATAATATAACAAGCATGGAAATATGTATTATATAACATGTACAACTTATATCATATTACCTGACTTCTTGGGAAGGGTAGTAAAGTGGGAGGGAAGGAGGGAGGGAGAGGAAATGAATTGCAAAATGTCAGAAAAAGGATTATTAAAAATTGTATTGGCATTTAAGATGGGAAAAAATAGAAAATTAATAAACCAGGATTGGAAATGAGTAAAAGATTGTGATAATCAAGAAAGGAAGTATAAATGCTGTGGAATTTTAGAGCCACTTGTTGAATAAGTTGATAGTAATAAGATACTGTTTATATTACTGAGACTTTTTGGCAAATCCTTTTAGCTTTTCAGCCAACATATTATTTTCTAACTGAGTATCATTTTTAAAGTATTAAAACTTGTGAGAGCTAAATATGAAACACCTCTGTTTGGAGTGATCATTGATGCTCTCATTCTTTTAGTTTTATTTAGGTGATGACTTTAGTGAAGAGCAGTAGAATAATGTCTGAGATGAAGCTGGCAAAGGACTCATGTAGCAATATAAAGCATTTTAATTCATAATTATAGAACTAATGCTGAGTCTTGTAGTTTTATGGAAAATTTAGCTTCAGTCACCTCTCCTAATGCATCTGTTCTTTTGTTTATGATATTTTTACATCATATTTCTGTTTCTTATTTGATTCAACTGTTTTGTTTGTTTGCTTGTACCTTGTGTTGGACATCTTCAAACCCTATAGATGCCTAGAAGTGTTTGTATCCTCTAGAGGATCTCTCTTAACTCTAATCACTTTCCTTCTCAAGTCTTTATCTATAGAAAAGCTTTTAATGGATAAATACTCATTTATTTTGTTATTTGTGCTGATGATTCCTTATGTTAAATTATCTTTTTTGCTTCTATTGTTTATTTATGGGATCTGGAATTTGTGATATGTTTTTGCTTTACAAATTCTTTTCTGCATTTATTTTTTTTTGTTTTCTACAATTGGCAATATGACATTTATATTTTCAACTACACACATCAAATAACTATTGATGTAATTTTGCTATATTTTTCTGAAGATTCATGATAGCTCTCTAAAATCAGTTCATTAGCAATTTTTGCTTCTCCTTGGGGATGTTTATAGATAGCAGCATCTATCCTCCTGTGGTTCTTGTCATGGCCACAAATGGCAAATATACTGCTGTGTATAGATCCTGAAGTGTTTTTACATTTTCTGACATATGAATTTGTTTAGCCAGTTGCTGAAGTTCCATCCAACTATTATTGTCTTTATTTGATTCTGAACAGGAAAACATTTTAATTCATGATGATAATATCAGATATGCACTTTTAAAATTTACTATGTTTAAATGTCATTATAAATTATAATCAGTTTTATAATAGCAATACATTATTATAATTATAATAAATATTTCATATATAATAATAAATTAGAAAGTATTACAAATTTAATATGATAACATTACAATTGTTGATATTTCTGTCCCTGTTATTATGTTAATTGAGGGTCGATAACTATCAATTTACCAATTATATAATCAACAGATATTTATTAAGTGACTACTATGTGCAAGGCAGTATACTATGTATTTGGAATGCAAATATAAAGGATGAGATAATGCCTACTCTCAAAAATCACATAAGCACTTATTTCAGATCATGAGTAAATATGATTGGGATGCCAAGGATATATATCATCTACCATTAAAAAATAAAAACTATAGACATTCCAAGCATTTCATCTAGCAAATTATTCCAAACTCCAGAAAAAAGGATTAAATTTTTTTTCATAAAACCAATTTGAAATCCATAGAGTTGTGGGATTGCATTAATCAGGCAGTGTCATGTAAAATCTTTTGCATTTCCTTTTACTGTAATTCAGTAATTCTCCAGATCCCCTTCCCTACTCTGTTATTACATTATCCAATATCATTTGAGCATTTAAAAAGTTATTGAATTATTTCTCATTTTGACTATCAGGTGTACTACACCTACCTGCTAAGATAAGAAAACTGCCTACTTAAAACATATATACACATTCTTACAAGTGGCAGATGGAACATTTTTTAAAATTAACAAGTGGCAAAAGAACGGGGAATAAGAAAGAAATTATAGCGTGAGGAATGCTTTTCTTTGGAAATCCACTCTATTGAGGTGGTATTGAAAATGTCTCTGAAAATCCATAATATGTAGACAACATTGATAACTCCATATTCTACAGGAATCTTTCACAAGATCAGATCATCAGATCAAAAAGAAGGCATCAGGAATTTATCCAAATAATTTAAACAGCATAGGTTGCCTAGCTAAGAAGAAATGAATGTTGTCATCAGTGTTGTCTTAATTGGCTAGATCACTGGTCTTTGTCTGCAAAATGACACCAGGCAACAATAAACATAAAAACATATACCTTTCCCCTTTTGGTCATTCCCAGGGCCTGGAATACATTCCTTAACCAACAGCATCTCAAAGAATCCTTATTATCCTTCATGGATCAGTATAGGGATCATTCTTTATGTCAATATTTATCTTCCAGGTCTCTCCTCCTCTCCACCTCTTTCTCTCTCTCTTTCTCTCTCTCTCTCTCTCTCTCAATTCTGCCTTATATTGCGTTCTCTCATTTTCTTTCTGTCTCTTTTTCTTTTTTTTTGTTCCTTCTTCTCAGGTTATATAAATTTTATTTATATTTGATGTATCCCCCAAGTCAAATGTTGTTCATCCTTCCTCAATGAGGACCAATGATAGCATAAGACAATGTCTTGACTTTTATTTGAGTGAAGCAGAGTTGCACAAAATCATCAACCTCACTCTCTTCCAAAGTCAATGAAGTCCAGTAGTGAGAAAAATTCAGAATGATTGACAATAGCCTGATATGCAGTGAATAACCTTGGCTTCTTGAATGTCTAACAAAATTCTAAGTATTTTATAGCACCAACTTCATCTGCCAAATGAATTGTTCTCATCCAACCATTCTTCCCAGGGAAGTCTTCACATGCTTGTTAGTTAAACTCAATCTGGTTGAGGCTATCTATGGAGATGTATAGCCGCTGCACTAGCTTCTTGGATCCACAAGTTTGGTGTGTGTGTGTGTGTGTGTGTGTGTGTGTGTGTGTGTGTGTGTGTGAGATGGACAANGTGTGTGTGTGTGTGTGTGTGTGTGTGTGTGTGTGTGTGTGTGTGTGTGTGAAAGATGGACAACAAGGGTGGATCAACAGATTATTTTTTCACCTTTGGCATCCAACTTTCTTCCCACTCTTATCTATCTGTGTTAGAATATGAGATACTTATTCTAGCCTCAGACACTTATTAGCTGTGTTAATATTAGATAAACTACTTAACCTGTTTGCCTCAGTTTCCTCAACTGTAAAATTAGAATAATAATAATATAAACTAGTTCCTAGGATCAAATGAAATATTGGTACAATGCTTAGCACAGTGCCAAGTACATAGGAAAACCTAATAAATGCTTGTTTCCTTCCTTTTTTCTTCCTTTCTTCCTTGTCTTTGTATCTATTGTTGTTTCGTCATCTCAGTCATAGAATACTACAAATTCCAAAGAATCAAAATTGAGGATCTCCCTGGGGACAATGTACAAAACCCATGTAATTGTGAGTAGTTTTCAGAATAGCACAATGTTTGAATTTTGAGGAACATGTAGTATAAGGGTGTCATCAAAGAAATATCTGAAAGCAAAAAAAAAAATCCAATCATGTGGCAAGAATGAGAGAGGATTAATAGATAATTCATGTGCTCCAGAAAATGAGGGAGTCCTTGGCTCTTTGTGTAGTCTCTATTGCAAAGTTATCACATGATTATCTCAATAGATGCTGGAAAAGCCTTTGACAAAATACAACACCCATTCCTATTGAAAACACTGGAAAGTATAGGAATAGAAGGACCTTTCCTAAAAATAATAAACAGTATACTACACCTAAAACCATCAACAAGCATCATATGCAATGGGGATAAATTAAAAGCCTTTCCAATAAGATCAGGAGTGAAACAAGGATGCCCATTATCACCTCTATTATTTAACATTGTACTAGAAACACTAGCAGTAGCAATTAGAGAAGAAAAAGAAATTGAAGGTATCAAAATAGGCAATGAGGAGACTAAGCTATCACTCTTTGCAGATGATATGATGGTATACTTAAAAAATCCTAGAGAATCAACTAAGAAGCTTGTAGAAATAATCAACAACTTTAGCAAAGTTGCAGGATACAAAATAAATGCACATAAATCATCAGCATTTCTATATATTTCCAACACATCACAGCAGCAAAAGGTAGAAAGAGAAACACCATTTAAAATCACCCTAGACAATATAAAATACTTAAGAATTTATCTACCAAAGCAAACACAGGAATTATATGAAAACAACTACAAAATACTTTCCAAACTATTAAAACTAGATCTAAACAATTGGAAAAACATCAATTGCTCATGAGTAGGACAAGCTAACATAATAAAAATGACCATTCTACCCAAATTAATTTATCTATTTAGTGCCATACCTATCAAACTACCAAAAAACTTTTTTACTGAATTAGGAAAAAACTATAACAAAGTTCCTCTGGAATAACAAAAGATCAAGAATATCAAGGGAAATAGTGAAAAAAATGTGAAGGAAGGGGGCCTAGCAGTACCAGATATTAAACTATACTATAAAGCAGCAGTCATCAAAATGGTAAGGTACTGGCTAAGAGACAGAAGGGAGGATCAATGGAATAGACTTGGGGTAAGTGACATCAGCAAGACAGTGTATGATAAACCCAAAGAGCCCAACTTTTGGGACATGAATCCACTATTTGACAAAAACTGTTGGGAAATTTGGAAAACAATATGGAAGATATTAGGTTTAGATCAACATCTCACACCCTACACCAAGATAAATTCAGAATGGGTGAATGACTTGAATATAAAGAGGGAAATTATAAATAAATTAAGTGAACATAGAATAGTTTACTTGTCAGATAGCTGGGAAAGGAAAGATTTTAAAACCAAGCAAGAGTTGAAGAAAATTACAAAATGTAAAATAAATGATTTTGATTATATCAAACTAAAAAGCTTTTGTACAAACAAAAACAATGTAGCCAAAATCAGAAGGGAGACAATAAATTGGGAAAAAATCTTTATAACAAAAAACTCTGACGGGGTCTAATCACTCAAATATACAAGGAGTTAAAGCAATTGTATAAAAAATCAAGCCATTCCCCAACTGATAAATGGGCAAGAGACATGAATAGGCAATTTTCAGATAAAGAAATCAAAAGTATCAATAAGCACATGAGAAAGTGTTCTAAATCTCTAATAATTAGAGAAATGCAAATCAAAACTACTCTGAGGTATCACCTCACACCTAGCAGATTGGCTCAAATGAAAGAAGGGGAGAGTAATGAATGCTGGAGGGGATGTGGCAAAACTGGGATGTTAATGCATTGCTGGTGGAGCTGTGAACTGATCCAACCATTCTGGCTGGCAATTTGGAACTATGCTCAAAGGGCTATAAAAGAATGCCTGCCCTTTGATCCAGCCATACCATTGTTGGGTTTGTACCCCAAAGAGATCATAGATAAACAGACTTGTACAAAAATATTTATAGCCGTGCTTTTTGTGGTGGCAAAAAACTGGAAAATGAGGGTATGTCCTTCAATTGGGGAATGGCTGAACAAATTGTGGTATATGCTGGTGATGGAATACAATTGTACTCAAAGGAATAATAAACTGGAGGAATTCCATGTGAACTGGAAAGACCTCCAGGAATTGATGCAGAGTGAAAGGAGCAGAGCCAAAAGAACATTGTATACAGAGACTGATACACTGTGGTAAAATAGAATGTAATGGACTTCTGCACCAGCAGCAATGCAATGACACAGGACAGTTCTGAGGAATTTATGGTAAAGAACGCTACCCACATTCAGAGGAAGAACTGCAGGAGAGGAAACAGAAGAAAAACAACTGCTTGAACACATGGGTTGAGGCGGACATGATTGGGGATGTAGACTGGAAGCTACCACACCAATGCAACTATCAACAACTTGGAAATAGGTCTTCATCAATGACACATGTTAAAAGCAGTGGAAATACGCATCAGCCATGGTGGGGGGGGGAACTCGGGGGGTGAAGGGGAAAGTAAAGGCATGAATTATGTAACCATGTTAACTTTTCTAAAAAATAAATATTAATAAATCTTTAAAAAAATAAAGTAAATGAACTATTTAAAAAAAAAAGATGACATGGACCCACAACACCCAGGATGGCCAGGCTTATATGGATAGCTATCTAACATATTAGATGGAATTTTCAAACTGATGAGATTATAGATCCATTTCAATAGTAATAACAATAACAATATAGACATTAATATAGAGATTAAAAGTTTGCCAAATACTTTGCTTACATTAGCTCATTGCAATCTGCCAGAATTTATTGCAATAAGCACTATTGTAATATTATTCCCATTTAGTGGATGAGAAAACCGAGGCTTAGATATATTTAGTGACTTGTCACAATGCTATCAAGCACCAGCAACAAGATTTGAAATATCTTCCTGAAACTTAAGCTCACATGCTATTCTCTATGCCATGCTTTTCTTCTATAAAGAAATAATCATTGGCAGTCCCAAGCAATGATCACAGAGTCTAACGAAGCAGCCATAAGATTAGGTTTCAGTTATAAATAAGCTTGAATTAAGTCACACATTCCTGTGTTCTATTTGCCAATGAGGGCCCCTTCTATCCACTATTTGATCTGTCTCCTTCTACATCAGCTCTTCTAAGGTTTCCATCAATAAGCAAATTACCTTGGCCACATGAATGTGTTATTGTTTTTCTATCACTAGTCCAGATTCTTATCCCTTAGAAAACTTGAGGATAAAACTTGAACCCATAATTAGTTGTTTCTGGGCATAATGGAATATGGAATATAATGCTTTTTCAAAAGGAAATACTCTAAGGAAATGTACTACTATGCTAAATTTTCTCATTTTCCATTTTCCAGAGAATTATCCACACATGGGTATCCTTATTTATACTCAAAAGTGTTAATTGCACTATAATGGGAATGGAATTCTATGGTGTTTTTTTTTTCATTCTGTAAGGTAGAAAATATTCTGTAATGCATTTGGTATATGACAATTTTAAAATGTATGAGATCAACCCTTTTCAATGGATACTTTGCACAATATTGAGACTCTTATAAGGAAAATGCTCCTACCCAGTAAAAGACCCTAATTAATAAACATTTTAGTCCTCAGTCTTCAAACCTCTGTTACCTTCATTACTGGACCATGATGGAATATACAGAAATGACTCACATTGTACCAAGCCTTGCAAAAAAAATGATCCCATCTTAAGGATTACAACATGGAAATGAGCTATCCATAAATATTAAAAATTATCTACTTCTCACAGATGTTCACTCTGCTTATTATCTGCAAAATTTCTGGATCAAATGTTCAATATGAATTTGTTAGTATCCACCAAAGATTGCTTTTGGCAGGGTATATGTTGATATCAGCAGGAAATAAATAGGAAAACATTAAAAGGTATGAAACTTTAAAACAATAGCTTAAAGGTGTTTTATAAACTACAGATGGCTTACCCCATTTAAGTGGATGTTTGCTGTGGGATGAGAAACAGTCAGGACTAGGGAAAAAAGTAGGGGGGATGATGTGAAAATGTCTCCCATGCATATGTTGTATTTAAAGCAGAGATAAGCAGTATGGAAATTACCTCTTACTCCTGTATTAGTAGATAGTCCAAATATGCTAGTCCAAATATGCTAGCACATATAAGCAGAGCAGGGGGAAATTTTTTGAATATGATTAGGGGTGGAAAATCATAAATTTGGGCATTTTGCAAAATAGGGTCTCTTCTATTGTCAAACACTGAGCTCTCTCTCTCTCTCTCTCTCATACACACACACACACACACACACACACACACACACACACAATCTCTAATTAGTCTCCTTCCAAGAGTTTTCACCAGTGCTACATAAAAAACAAAGCTTTGTTTCACAGACAGGGAAAGGTGAAGGTCAAAGAAGTCAATTCCATTGGCTGCAACAAATTTTCTCCTGAAAAGCTTCTGGAGTTGAGTAAATCATCCCACGTCTTCCCCTTCTCTCTCGCTAAGGACCGGATCAAACTAAAATGCTGCTTTACCACCTTAGGCTGTGATCTCATTAGGGCTTAGAAGTAGAAGAGGGCAGAGCACAGTGATTGTACAGATGGGAGATTACCAAAGAAACACAGCACAGGATATGCTACTGGCGATTCACTTGTGCTCTTCCGTCTCATTCATTATTGAACTCGTGCACCAGCATGGTGCTAGAAGGCACCCTTGCTTGGGGAGGGGAAGCAGGCTATCTTTGGGGAGAATGACATCAAGTGATCTTCCTTAAAGATTGCAGTCTTTGTAATAATTAAAGGAGCCTGCGGTCCCAGTGACCAAATTCTAAGTAATTCTATGCTGGAGCCTGCTATAGATAGTCTCAACTTTTACATGCTGCTTTTAAAAAAAAATTCTCAACAAGCTATTGGGCTTTATCCCTGGAACTATCACTACAATCTTGCATGATTTACTTATGATAATGTAAAAGGAGTGTGTACAATAATGCATTCTAATGAGGGCATCCTTGGAAAGAGAGTAATAGATGAAGAGAATGATGTCCCTCCTAGTCTGTGGCTAATTCTGTCTGTTGTTCTATATGTTGTTCTACATATTTCTACATGTTGTTCTGTGATCCTGAGCAATGTTGATGTAGATATAGGAGCCATAATGTGCCAGTCCAAAGTCACTTGTCCATTTTTCTGTTCTTTCCATGCCGATGAAAAACTTACTGTTCTGCTCATACTAAAGCAGTGATGGCGAACCTTTTAGAGACTAAGTGCTCCAACTGCAAACTTTATGCTGCATGTGAGACACTTCCTTACTCCAGAAAGGGGAGAGAGGAAGCACTCCCATTGGGTTGCTGGACAGAGGGATAGATGATGTGACAAATGTCCTCTTGTGCTATGGAGAGAGACCCCTCTGGCACATGTGCCTTAGGTTCACCAATATGGTACTAGAGCAAACTAGGGGAGGAAGTTCAAGAAAATCTCAGGGAGGAAGTTCAAGAAAATCTACTTTGAGGGCTACCTCATATCCCCACAGTCCCTCATTTCTTTATATAATTGTGATCCATCCATATAGCTAATTGCCCCCTGTTTCTGTTTACTTGGCAAGACAAGCTTAAGTAGGTACCATGACTCAATCAATCATTTTTAAATACTATCAACCAATTGATAGTAAATATTCAGTGGATTATTAGTGAGCTAACAGTACTTTGTTGCTCTTAGTAGCCTTAACAATCACATTTTGTTTACTTAAAAACAAATTCTGCTTTTTGGTCTGTGATATATAATAAAAGCTTAAGAAATCATAAAAATTATTCAAATAATTAAATAAAATTTAATTTAATCAAATCGTCAAAATTGAAGCCCATAAAGGAGACATGATCAAAGTCCCAGTTACGGTGTCCTGAATGTTCAAAATTCATAGGAGAATATAGCATCAAAACTCAAATAAAGAGCTCCTTCTTGAATTTTGTGACATTGGCTAGGCTTTCCCTGATCACACCTTTTACATGCTCACCTTCTATAAAACAAATGTTTCACAATAGACCATCCTTAGGTTCCTTTCTACATTCAGTGTTTACCTACCATCCCTTCTCCTTTTTGTCCCACTGGAGGTTTCCTTCCCAGAGGTTTCCTGGTGCCTGAGATCAAATGTTTTTTAAAGCATTTAGTTCTCTTAAAAGCGCTACTTATGGACATTGGCTGCTCCTCCAACCATGATTTCATTGATATAAAATGTCAGTTCCATGAAGACAAGAACTGTTTTTTTTTTTTTGCTTTTTCTTTTATCTCTAATGTTCAGCAGAGTGTCTGGCACTTCATAATAAGCAATAATAAATGAATAATAAATTCTGTTTGACTGATTGAGGGAATGTGCTCCTGAAGAATCCACAAGGGACAAAGTCTCAGGCTAGAGATGCAAACACAACTTTTTTCCATTTCTACCATAATGGATTGCGCAGACTGTTCGATGCCAGGAGGAAGGGATTTTGGCTCTGTAGCCACACTAAGTGAAAACAAAAATCTCCTTTCAGGTAGAGCCTACATCACAGAATGGCATTGTTAATGAACTGAACTCTCTAATTCCCTGGGGGAATTAAAATTAAAAACACAAGCTTGGGTGGGTTAACCCTAGTTCTTGCCCTATTAGATGAACTTTAGACAAGGTGTAGAATTATAAATCAATAGGATCCTATAGATCCCAAGTTCATTGGAGTGGAAAGGAAACTCATAGGACTGTTGAAATACTCATTGTTTCACATTTTCTATGGGGCAAAATAAAACTTGACCTACGTTTGGTGAACCACTCATTTGAGTGCTTTCTTGGGGGCTGAAAGAACTTTCATCTTTTCCATAGAGACATATCCAAGCAGGAGAGTGCTAGAACCAGCTAGAATCAAATGTAGAGGACTGATGGGCAAATTGTCATTGTGAACATTAGTCCCATAGAAAGCAGCAAATGTTGCACATTGAGACGTGAGTAATAACTCAATTTACTCAAGTAAATTATTTTGTTGATTCCTAGACTTAATAAAATGATGTAGAAAAAGGTTAATAATAGTGATTAAAATTTAAAAGTCTATCCTGACTACATTCTTTAGATCCAGTTGTTAAATATTACCAGTGTACTCATAGGTAGAAACCAAATTCTAATGTTCCCTTGGTGGAAGCATTAAGCAAAAGATTTTTGAGAAGTACCCCAATATTAACTGAATCCACATATCCCCAAATCTTAAATCCTGGGCCACAGGTTACATCTGTACCTAGTCAGCGTAGTCATATGTTGCAGGTGCATATGCTAATAAGCAATGGCCAGAGGGAAAATATGTTATGTAATTTAAAGAGGGCAGGTAGGGAGAGTAGAAATTGGGAAAAGGTCACACCTGGGGGTGCTTATGATGATGGTTATGCTTCTATGAGGAACCAGTTGAGTTGGGCTTGGCTTAGAGCACATTCTGGGTCATTTCCTCAGGGAACTAACTCAAGGGACTAATAAAGGGTCCATGAAAGATTGAACTTGAAAATAAATTGGCCAAGCTGCTTTGTCCTTAGAGGAGAGACATGGGCTGGTGAAAAGGAAGCCATGATGGCTTAGAGTATAAGATTCTACCAGAAAGTCAGCTATCACAGAGTAATGGAGAAGCATGGCTAAGACGATAGGCTTTCCAAACTTAAGTGTAATAATAAAATAAAATCAATTCCAGTGCTAATCCACTATCAGTCTACATATGCAAAAAAGAGTCAGTATTATAGTAAAAATTTATGTTTTAGAGACACAATTTGCCTATAAGGTTTACAATAACATATCCTCATTACAAGGATATATGATATTTATCATTCTTAAATATAAAATTAGTCAAATGAAAAATAAACCTCTAGATGAGGAACTATGGCTATAAATAGGGCACTACATTTTGTAATTTGAGGACCTACTCTAAATAAAGTATTAGGTCTGCCATGTGTTGAACTTGAAGCATATTGACTCTGAATTCAATTACCTCTGACAATTATTACTTGTCTAACCTTACACAAGTTATTTGACCTTGAAGACAGCCAGACCTAGTGATGGAAGATCCTAGGTTCAAATCTAACCTCAGGCACTTACTAGCTCTGTGATCTTCTGCAAGTCAGTTAACCCCCATTGCCTAGCCATTACCACTCTTCTGCCTTGGAATCGATTCTAAGACAGAAGGGAAGGGTTTAAAAATAAAGAATTTATTTCACCTTCTACAATCTCAATTTCCTCATCTTTAAAATAAGGGAACTCTATTAGATGACCTTTAAGTTTGCTTAACAGTTTCTCAATTCTAGATTTGGTCTTCACAAATTTATAAAATATCCTCATTGTTAGTGTCAAATATCTGTTCAAATATCTTAGAGAAGTAGAAAGATAAAGCAATCTGGAATCAAAGGACCTGGGATCACATCTTTGTCCTGCCACTTATTACTTGTATGACTTTGAACCAGTGTCTTTACCTATAATGGGAGAGAGAGGTTTAGACTTACATGAGCTCTAAGATTCTTTCCATTTCTAAATCTATGTCCTATGACCTATGCATACAAAACAATGCTATCATCATCATTGCAGATAACATTTGCATGACACTTTGGGGATTACAACATTCTTTACCTATGTTATCTCAATTCTTCCTCTCCACAGTCCTGTAAGGGTTGATACTATAGGTATTATCTCCCTGATATATTTGGAAAAAATAGCTTCAGAGAGGTGAGAGATATAAGATACCAAATGGGCTAAATTATTAATACCCAAGTGACAATCTTTTGGTCTATTTGGATCAATGATGTTTTTTTTTCCCACAAAACTTGGATGAAATACTAAAACTATTTTTCCCTAAGTCTGATGTAGGAAGTCCTCCTCTTATTACTTCTCAAATAACCCCAAGGTGAAAAGAAAAAGGCAAAGCATCCAGAAAGAAGAAACCATGACAATTAAAAACATCAAGATGAAGGTGAGGGAAAAGGTAAAGAGCAGCACCCCTAGCCACAGAGAAGACTTGTACTACCCATGCAGAATAGAAGACAAAGAAAGAAATATAGGCAATGTGATGGCGGACTAGTAGATGATGCTTCTGGAGAGATGCTCTGCTCATTTTATTGCTGAGGGATCAAATAGGATACTTGAAACCGAATCAAATGGTGGGCTCGATGGGGTTTTTCAATTTTCACAGGTTGATTAGTTTCTATTTTCAATGAATGCTGTGGACTTTCAGAGAGGGCTTGAAAATCTTTTCACTGCTTTGCAAAATTTCCCTACATGAAAACTTTTCTATCGGGGATTTCACTATGTATCAGTTACTAAGCAATTGGAAAAGGGGGCAGCCGCCACTGTGGTAGTGTATGAGAACGGAATTTTTGATTCTCCTGCTCCCAGACACTGAAGTCAAAGAAAAGTCAAATTTAAGGGGTAGTTTTGGTTGCCCTTTTATTATTTCTGTTTAATCCCTTAACACTACACACAAAGAAACAAATGGCAGACTGTTCTGCCCCAGTGAATAGTTGGTACAGCTGAAGTTGAGAGATGAGTAGAAAGAAAGACCAGGAAAACAAAGAGAAATCCATACCTGTCACAGGTGTAAGATATAAAATACACTGATCCAGAGGTCTGGGTAGCAGATTTGTCAGTGGCCTTCTGCTTCTCCCGCTTGCATGGAAGATAGTTAAAAACCTGTTTGTTTGTTTTTGTTTTTGTTCTTTGTTTATTAAGTAAAATCCTTATGTTGCTTGATATTTAGCATAGACACCTGATCGGAGAAATGTATGAAAATAAGACAACAGAGGAAAATCAATTTCTTCTGGTTCCTACTCTATTTAAACCATCAGAATGTGGGGAAAGGCCAAGATGGGAATTGACAACCTTAGGATTCCAAAGAGGTTAGCCAAAAGAGGGACAGAGATTTTGGGTTCTCTCATTGCACATTATTATAGAGAAACTTGGGTAAAGCTGAGGAAGGAGTACAGTCTTTACTCCAGGGTTTTTTTCATTTCTGAAATGTCTCCCATATGGATCTTTTCAAATTAATTTTAGGGGAGAAAAACTGCTGAGTGTGAGTTGTATTTTAAAGGAAGAAGAGGAAGAAGGCTATGTTGGGGGTAACTCTGAGGGAACTTTGTCCTGAAAATCTTTTGGGCTTTGAAGATGAGGGAAGCAGATTTAATGGGATTTTAAATTGTCATAGGAGTCAGAATAGGTGTGGGGTGATGTGTTGGCAAGGGATGCTCCGCTCAAGTAGCAGGCTGCAGGCTTACAAAAACCAGCCTCTGCTCAATTCTGCTCCATTTATTGTGATCATTCACTGGAGAAATGAGAAAGGAACCCAACTTGCTAGGCAAAGGTAAATGGAATGAAATACTCAAGATTGACTTCCTAATTGCATCAAGTCCTAAATGAAAGGGCATGCAGGAGAGAGTACGGAATAAGAGAGGCAAGAAGGGCAGGCTAAATGCATTGCTTCAAAGGAATTGAACAAAAGAAAACATTAGAAGGGAAACTGAATAGTGGGTCAGGAGAGAAAACCAGACAGTAAAGCCAAAGTTAGAGGGACCTGAACTAGGTGACAAGCAAGACCTAATTATTCCACGAAATTCAGAGCAAAGCTCTTGCAATCATCTATTACATTTCCTGTACCTACTTGCCCCACTCCCCGCCAAAGAATATCTCATCAAGGCACTTTACAGAACTGGAAAACTTTAACACGTTCCCAAGACTTGGCTTCAAGGTTAAGAAGGAAATGCTACACTGTGCTTTTTATATAATAAAGTTCAGCTGTATCTCCAACTCTATTTCCTTTTTAATTACAATTTTCTTACCTGAGCCTCAAGTGATTCTAATGTTACCATTAACCCTGGAGGCCCGAGTTATTTTATGTTCAACGACATGTACAGAAACGGCGGCTTCTCTATGGGCAATTTCTTCCCTCCATGAACTTTAACCAAGTGGATAACATCAAGAACAAAGTTCTACGCTACCTGTGCCCTGTGGAGTCTGGTGCCCCAGGGATGGTACATGAATTTGAAAGAAATGGAAGATTATATTGCTTCTGAACTATTGGGGCACTAGGGAACTGCAGAAGAGACAGTAGAATTTTAAAGGAGGAGATAGTCTAAAACTGAGCTTTTTGTGAGAGATGTTACAGTCCCCTTAAAAAATTAAATTGGGGAATTGGGGCCAATCCTAAGTTGTATTTTTGGTGTTTAGGGAGTATTACTTGGAGGGCCATGGGACCAATCTACCTAATGACCCTTCCTAATGACCCCATTCATAATGTCAACCAGAAACTCTGGAACTTGACTCCTAGATAGCCCCAAACTAACCACACTCTTCCAGGATTCAGATTGCAAAAAAACTTTCTGTTAAATATGTGACATTCTTTCCCTTGGAAATTCCATTGCCTGGCACTTCCTCATAGGATTTCATAATGACAAAATGTAATAGCTAGAAGTAAATTTGAAGATCATCCAGTCCCACTCATACCTGATAGAGACTACACAAACACACACAATACAGACTCAAGACTAGGAGTTTTGGAGGTCATCTATTCTAATCCCATTGTTAGATACATGAAGGAACTGAGATGCCAGGAGGAAATTCCTCCCTGATTGTGTAATTACAACTCTCATTTAAAAAGACCTGCAATATTCTGGGACTGACCGAAAGAGAATACAACATATTATCCACAAAAAGAAGTCTATCTATAGGATCCTATCATCTCCAGGTAATCCATTTTCCATTTAAGTCCTATGCTGCTATTATTGTTAGCATCCATATTTTACAAATGAGGAAAGGGAAGGTCAGAGAGGTTCTGACTTTTTTATGGATGCATGGTGGTAAATTTTAGAAGCCAGATTTGATCCAAGGCAATCTTGACTTCAAGTTCAACACTGAATCCACATTGCACCCACACTATCACAGAATAACCAAATATTTGTTCCCATAAAAATTACAAATAGGATTAAGGATCATTCATTTCAGAGAGGACTAGTAACGTCACAGGGGAACATCTTGATTTGCATGGGTCTGCTTTACCAATCTCTAAAGACATTGGAATTATTTATTCTCTTCCATCTATTTCACCTGGGAAGTCTTCATATTCTTGAGGTAGATACCCCTTAAGTCAGTGAAGGGTTCAAGACTTGTCAGTTCCCCTCATTTTGGTTTTGCCCATCTGCTGAGATGGCTTTCCCAGACTGTGGTATGTGATCCTACAGGATGTAGGGGGCCCCTGGATTTATTGCATATGGGGGTGATAGGGTTGAATTTTCATTTTAGGAAAATCACTCTGACAGCTGAAGAGAGAGCCTTGTGATAGAGCTGAGCGACCAACAGATTATTGCAATAGTGCAGGTGTAAAGTGATGAGTTCTTGCACCAGGGTGGTAGCAGTATCGGAAGACAGAAGGGGGCATTTCTTGTTCCTTCTACCTACTCTCATGGAACATAGTTTTAAGTAACTTCTCAATGTCCTTAAAATGTTGTGCTTTGGGGAAGGGAGTGGCATGGTGTCAAAAAGACAGATTCAAGTTCTGACGCCAATTAACCATGTAACCATGAGTAAATTATTTGATCTCTGGAAGTCTCAGTTTCATTGACTGGAAAATGGCAATGACAAAGTCGTTATAAGCCTCATACAGAATGAAGTACCAAAACATCTTTATTATGCAACTATTAGTAGAATCTGGTTATAATTTACATATAATTATATATAACTCACCTGTATGTACATATATGTATATATGAAATAGCCTGTTGGTTGCCCTGCTGTCACAAGTCTCTCCCCACTCCAGGTCATCCTCCATTCAGGGCCAGACTGATTTTCCTAAAATGAAATCTGACCATGCCACCTCTATACTCAGTAAGCCCAAAGGCTCCCTGTCTTTCTGTCTGTCTCTGTCTGTTCCTCTTTCTATCTCTCTGTCTCTCTGTCCTTGTCTGTCTGTCTGTCTCTCAAAGCTTTTAATTCAACATTTTCTCCCTCTCTCCCACACCTCACTCATCCCTTGAGAAGACAAGCAATATGACATCAAATATACACTTAATCTCATGCAAAACATTTTCATATTAGCTGTTTTGCAAAAGAAAATACACACGTGCATAAAATAGGAAAAATGTTTTCCTGTGAAATTAAAAAAATAAAAGAATGTTTAACTCTGCATTCAGAGTTCTTCAGTTCTCTCTCAGGAGTTGGATTGCATATTTCATCATGGTTCTTTTGCATTGTCTTAGACCATAATGTTGATTGTAGTGGCTAAGTCACAGTTGAGAATCATTATAACATTTATGTTACTGTGCTCAATTTTCTCATGGTTGTGCTCACTTAAGTTTCCTCTCCAATCTACACTCCTGAATCTTCTAGACTGTCTCTACTATGACTTAGAAACCACTTCACTTCACATCTCATCTTTTACAGGAAGCCTCTCTTAGTCACTCTTAATGGTAAAGACTTTCTTCTGATAATTATTTCCTGTTTTCCTTGTGTATAAATGGTTGGTACATATTTGCTTGCTTATCTCCTTACCGAGGTTGAGCTCCTTGAGAGCAGAAACACTCTTGCTTCCCTTTTTATCTAGCATAGTTAACTGGAACTTAGCAATTACTTAATAGAAACTCATCACCTGTGTCCAGCCCTGGACATTGGAAGCACCCTTCGCCCCTACAGGTTTCTCCTTTTATTTACATAGATCCTCCCAGAACTTCTATTTTTAAGAGAAGGGACAAGTTAGCTCTGTCATCCTTCCTTTCCTGGCTACATCCTTGACTCTCCTCCTTTAGACTTTCTTTTCATTGTGTGTTTTTTTCCACTTCCCTTTCTTTCTGTACTAGAATGTAAGTTCCTTGAGGGCAGGAGCTGTCTTTCTGCTTGCACTAGTATTCTCAGCGTGCAATGTGGTGTTTGACATATAGTAGGACCTTAATACGTCCTTATTTACTTTATATCCTCATACATGTTTTTGTTTTCTCCTCCAATAACTTAAAAAATGCAGGAAAGTAGGGACTAATTAGTCATTCACTCTAGAATCTCTAGAATATATCATTGTGCCTGGTATACAGTAGGAATTTAAAAAGTATTTGTTTATTGATAGAATATCATTTATCCATAGAATGACAGACTCTGAGATTTACAATATTTCAGAATACATGTATCCTAACCCCTTCATCTTAGAGATAAAGAAATCAAGGTCCAGGAAGGGTTAATTAAGTGACTTGCCCAAGATCACGCAGTGGTCCTCAGATGGCAGAATTGTTTTCCTTATCCTATACTAAATTAGAGTCTGGGGATATTAAATGGCTGGTTAAGGTCAAAAGATTATTTAGGATAAGAGCCTCTGCTCTAGTGTTCTTTCCAACATATAGCTTTTCCAACATAAAGAAACTTAAAAACTCTAAATTCCACATAGTATCCCGGATTTCATTACTATAGAGCAAGAAGGAAGAGGAGGAAGAAGAGGGGGGCAGCTATCCACAGAATATATGGCAATTGTCCCATCTCCTGACAGAAACAAGATTTCAGGCAGCCTCATTAGTGATGCAACAAGATAAGTCCTTGCTCTAAAGTCATCCACTCTCTCTTGAAGTTTTCCAAGGCTCCCATGGTTACCGACGATCCATGGCACCACAATCTGCCTTTTGCAGCATTTTCAGCGGGAGTGTAATAGAACTCTGGATCATGGCTGTATTTTTTAAAGGCAATTAATATTTTATTATGCACAGACTTTTATTTTCATCCTCTGGATTCCTCTTCTCTAATTAAATCTTGTGATTTACACAAATAGAGCTGCTGTTCTTTAAACGGTGCAAATTGGAAAAATTAACAAATTCTTGTTAAATGGAATGAAAAGTAGCCGAGGGTCCAATTTTTGTGGTGAAAACAACTGGAGGCTGCAGAGGGAATCTGCTGGTGTGTCTCGTCTGGGTGCAGCAATGTGACAATTAGGGATAAAATACCTCTGTTAAGTGGGCCTGATAAAACTTCCAGCTGTGCAAGGTAGAGAGGTTAATTCTTTAAATAAATAAAGCCAGTTTGTTTTATGTGTCCATGTTGGGTTTTTGCATAGACATCTCATCTTATCTGGTGACCCTGTATGCAGAATTTTACCATTATGGGATTTATAAATCAAGGGAATAAATGCAATTCTACATTCCTTTACATTTGCATCTATGGGATTCTGTCTGGGGCAAACATAGTGGTCTTCAGTGAGGACACAAACACTAAAGGATTGGAAAATTCCTTGCAGGGACCTTCTCTGCTATTCCAACTGGTGTTTTTCACCATTTACTCCCATAAAAGCAAAACTGAGGTGAACAGATTAAGATTGCAAAGAGTCCTGGAAAGAGGATGAAAAAGAAGAAATAGAGAAAAAAAAAAGGATGAGGTATTAACATCCTTACAAATGAAAGTGACATTCCTCTAAAGTAACTGGGGAAAGGAAAGGTTTGAAAAGAGTAGATTTCAAATGAGAAGGAACCCATTGGTTTATAAATTCATAGCAAGAAAAACTCATAGAAGTTAGAAAGCTTAAACCCCTCAATTTTCAGAAAAGGAAACTGAGGCCCAGATATATTAAATGATTTGTCCAGGTTTACATAGCTAAGTAGTATTTGAGGTGGCATTCAGAAAAGTATTCCTATCTCCAAATTCAAGTTCTATCCATTTTACCACATTGTCTCAACTCCATGGTAGTCAAGTCTCAAAAGTGTACCTGGTTGGTAAAATAGCCTGTGTCTCACTCTCCTTATTTGTAAAATTAAATGGTTGGCCTACTTTTCCTCTTAGGTTATTTCCAGATCTAGATCTACAATCCTATGACCCTACAAATGTCTTATTCTGTTCATTAGTAATAATATTTGGCCAGAGCCATGCTCAAATATTCAAATGGATCTTTGGGCTCATGGATGTTAGTTTTGCCTCTCATTGCATTGATCCCAACCTATATATACCTACATGTAAACCAGACCTATATCTAGGGAAAATATACCCTGGGGCAATTCACTTGGGGCCAGGGAGTTGAGGGGCAGTAAGGATGATATGAGGGAGGAACAAAGAGGACAATCTACTGGGAATGCAGTTGTGTTGGAATGGGACCTTCATGAAGTTTAGCTGAAATAGTAGAGCCCCACGACTCCATAGGACTTTTAGGAAATATGGGGATTCGGGGGTTTCTATGGCAAGAAAGATGTGATTGCACTTCTTTCTTTGAATAAGCCTTCATTTCTCACACCACATATGATCTATCAGCCTCCTTTAGAAAACTCCTTCTGTACTGTTAGTTACTGTCCTATCAGAACTCTAATTGGAGGAGGAATGGTCCAGCATCCCAGAGTTAAAATAAAGAAAAGGAAGAAGAGAACTAAACTTATGCACCCCAAGTAGGAGTTATTTGTTTAGGTTTTGTTCTGTTTTGATTTTGGTAACTAGATTTCCCCCCGCCCCTTTTAACCATTATATAGCCCCTGGATCTGTAATAGAAAGTTGAACAAAGTTTTATTAATAAAAGTAATTTACATATATAAGACTTCAAAGTTTGCCAATAGTTTTCCTTATGAGTCCTATGAAGTGGGCAGAATAAAAAACTAGAGATAATAGAAATTAAGGGACTTTCCTATGCAACAACAAGCAAAAGAGCATTCAAAGTGTGATTCAAGAAAAAGTCTCTTTGAGCACATTCTGTCCCATTTTGACTAGCATAATAATAGTGGTAACAATTATATACCACTTGAAGGTATGTAAATATCTGTACTTATATTATCTCATTGATCTGAATTATAGCATACCTTGATACATCTAAAATGGAAGAAGTCTATAGATTAAATATGCAGAATTGTACTTTATCATTCTCTTAGAATTTTTTTTTAAATTTTATGTACAGAGGATTACCTTAATCTGACTACAATTTCTACTCTGATTTTCTCCGTGTTCTGACCTCTATTCAGTATGGAAATCACATTGATTTTTCTTTTTATTTGCCAGGCAAATAAAATATAAGGAAACATTTCTACATTATTTTTATAGAAATAATTGAAAAACAACATAAGATATATGCATATGTGCTTCCATTTAAGAAAATTCTAAGTAGTTTATTTTAATCTTCACTGATAAAAGCGCTTGCATGGTCTAATATAGGCTCTGGAATACCTTTCTTGTATTTATAAAAGTAATTTTATTTTCCCAATTAAATATGACAACATTTTTCAATATACATTTCTCAAAATTATAAAATATAAATTATTTCTCTTCATTCTTCCCTTCCATGCTCTTGGACATGGTAAGCAACGTGATCTGGGTTATACATGTATTATCATTCAAAAGCTATTTCCATATTAGTCACTGTTGTAAGAGAATACTTATATAAAACCAACACCCCAAAATAAAAGTATAAATAAATTCATTGGAAAATTGTATTCTTTGATTTGCATTCCAAATCCAAAAGTTCTTTCTCTGGAGATGAATAACATTCTTTGTCATAAGTCCTTCAGAATTGTCCTGGATCATTGTACTGCTGAGAGTAGCAAAGTCTTTCACAGTTGATCATCATACCTTATTGCTGTAACTGTGTACAGTGTCCTCTTGGTTCTGTTTTGCATCAGTTCATGTAGGTTTTCCCAGCTTTTTATGAAATCATCCTCATCATCATTTCTTGTAGCACAATAGCATTCCATCACCAACACATACCCCAATTTGTTCAGCCATTCCCCACTTGAAGGACATCCTCTCAATTTCTAATTCTTTTCCACCACAAAAAGAGCTACTATAAATATTTTTGTACGAGTAGATCCTTTCCATTTTTTTATAATCTTTTTGGGGTATAGACCCAGAAGTGGTATTATAGGATAAAAGACTATGCACAATTTTCTGGGCCTTTGGAAATAGCTCCAAATTTCCTTCCAGAATGTTTGGATTAGTTCTTAATTTAGCCAGCAATGTATTAGCATCCCAGTTTTGCCACATCCTCTCCAATAATTCTGGAATGCTTAAGAAATGTGTTGACTGGGTTAAAGAGTAGGAAAATGAAAGAAAACTTATTAGATTTTCCCAGTAATTAGAGTGCTTTGAGATCTGGCATTGAATATAATAATAACTTATTTCTGTAATGTTTTAAATTAACAAAGAATTTTTTAAAACTGCTTTGCAACATAGATATTTCTTTAAAATTAAAAAATAAAACAACTTCACCTTCCATCTTAGAATCAACATTTTTTATTGGCCCCAAGTCAAAAGAGCAGTAAGCATTAGGCAATGGGGGTTAAATGACTTGCCCAAAGTCTCATACGTAGAAAGTGTCTAATGCCAGATTGGGGCCTCCCATCTCTAGGTCTAGCCCTCAATCCACTGAGCTACCTAGCTGCCTCCAATGTATTTCTAATGATCATATCATCCTCCTTTCAGAGATGATGAAAATATAATTCTGAGATAGTGAGTTTTCCAAATATACACAAATAGTAAATTTCAGATTTAGCATTCAAACCTAGGTCATTCCTTAAGATATATCCATCCACACTGCCCTCTGAAACATGCTTCCTCTATTATTCATTCTGCTCCCCAGATTCCTATACATGAACATCTGATTTATAATATTGTTTTTTTGCATTAGAAAGTAAGCTTCTCGAAAGCCGTGATTTTTTTTTCTTCTTTGTATCCCCAGTCCTTAAAGCCCAGTAAATGCTGAATAAATGTGTGTTGATTAACTGATCTACACATTACATTTCTATAGCAAGAAATGTGTAAGTGCATTTCTCTCTTTGAATACTCTTTGAATAAGCCTGCGCTTACCCACACCACGTAGCAGTATCTGCCTCCTGTTAGAAAACCTTTTATGTGCTGCATTAGTTAGTGCCCTAAGTCACTGATAATAGTTTTGGAACTGTCCAGGCCAAGAGAAAGTCCCTTAGAAACTCCCTCCAAATTGACATTGATCCATTGATCAAAACCCTTTGAACCCTTCAGTCAAATAGACAAACGTTCCTAGACTCCTACCCAATTTTTCTCTGTTGTGCCAAAGCATATGGGGAAGAAATGCTATCCAAAGCTTTGTGGAAATGCAGACATACTATATCTTTGGCATTTCAATGATCTGCCAGCATAGCAATTCTGTCAAAAGTAGAGACAATGTCAGTCTATAATGACTTGATCTTAAATCCGAGCTGCTTTGTATTGACCTTCAGATTCTGATTTACTCACTTATTTAAAAATTAAAAAATAGAATTGGAGATCAAGATTAAGGTCTTTAGCCTACAGATTGTGAAATCTACCGCCTTCTCTGTTTTCAAAATTGGGATATTTGATTTTCTGAAGTTTCACAACACCTCTTCTGTTCTCCACGTTTCCTTCAGAAGTACTCAATGGTTTAGAGTCTATTTGTTGCCTCATAAGCCAACAGCAAAGGATACAACTCTGTGCCTTGTACAAAGGTGATACTTTGCAATAGTTTATCAGTCACATTTGATTCTGCTTATTCACTTTCTTCCTTGTTTGCTTTCTAGTGTTCTAAAGGGATAATCTATCTGAGAAAGAGTAATACTCAATAAACAAAGTGACCTAGAGATTGTACTGCAAGTAGGCAAATGCGAGCTTATAGATATCACAGAGGTTTGGTGGAATGGAACATGGGACTAGAATATACCAATGAATTCATATACCTTATTCAAAAGGGACAAGTCAGTTAATCATACTGANAAGCCAGCTTGTACCTGAAAATCAAGTGTTAAATTTTCAGAGGGAGCATTTATACCTTATAAAAAGGCAAATGCTCTAAATCAATCCTTGATTTATTGTTTTTTGTTGATTATCTAGACTTGAGAAAGTGACATAAATATGGTAGTAATGCAGAATAAATATAAAAGTATGTCAGAATGTTTTGGGTTTTTTTTTTGAGAGCTTATTGTTAAACATTTTACCAGTCCACTCTACAGACGTAACTCTTTTTTAAATTCAGTGGTGCTACTTTGATTCTCATTATATCTCATCACATTCTTTTGAATACATAATAGCATTCCATGATTGTATTCCAAACCCATATTCTTTTTTTTGCTAACAGCACAATCTTAGTGACAGGCCCAATTGATCTCTTAGCATTAAGGTCTCATGTTTATTGTGTTTATTATTTCATGCTTCGAAGAATAGTTTTATATCTGTTTCAACTCTGAGATGTTTTCATTTACACAATGCAATTGTATCTTTTGTTTGTAGAGCTAATAATGATAAAAATTCATCCCCATCTTTAAAAATAATGTATGGGCATATTAAAACTTATGAAAAATTAGTTGTACACTACAAACTAATTAAATACTAGAAGTTTGTTCAAATAAAATCTACTTATTAAAAAACTTTATTAGTCATAACATTCTCACACATCTATAAGAACTGAGTGGGAACATCTGTGATTTTTAAATCATGTTATTTTTGAAAGCTAATATCTGGTGGCATTGCAGATGTAAGATATTTATTGCAAATGAATCATACTCTATCAGAAATTTTAAAAGGCTACAAATAGATATTCATAGGATCAAGGAATTGTAAATTGCTGGAACTAGAAAGTACTTTAGTACACATTTAGTCCAATCACTTTATGCTATTTGTTAAGGTACTTTTTTTTTTTTTACTTTGGAGTTAAGCATAAAGAAATGAGCACTTCCATATATACTATAGAACAGAAAAAGAAAATTGTATGGCATGCTGAAATTTGATATTTTATCTCTTTAAAAAGAAAGTCTAACCTGAACTGTTTATTTTCTTCTGAACTTCATTCTGTTCTCCATTGTGTATTGTTATATTGTCTTTGGCCCTCTTTGATTTGGGTCTAGGTTATTGTTAAACCTGCTTCTCACAATACTTCCTCATTAAAAAAAGAGGGTAAAAAAACTTATAAATTAACACAATCAGGCAAAAATAAATAAAATATAATATAAAATCCACAAAAACGACCTTATGCCAAAATAGAATGTCTTTCTGCACTTTGATTCTATCATTTCTTTGTCAAGAACTGAATAGCATGCTTCATCCTAGATCCTTAGGAAGTGTGGTTGATTGTTGCTTTGACAAAGGTTCTGAATTTTTCAGAATTATTTTTCCTTCCAGTGTTTTCATTACAAAATGTTCCACTAATGGTGCATCAATTTATACTATCCAAGATTCCCTCAAAAACAATTTTTACCATTTATTATGGCAAAATAGTATTCCATTATAGTAATATGCCATCATTTGTTTAGCTCTTACCTAATTGAAAAGCACTCCTTTAGATTCCAGTTCTTTCCTTCCTCATTTTAATGACTCGCTTAAGGATAAGTAAATTTAGTTTACTTTGGACTATTCTCTTTCTGGTACCATCTTCCTTTATTATTTTTATTTTTTTTTAAACCCTTAACTTCTGTGTATTGGCTCCTTGGTGGAAGAGTGGTAAGGGTGGGCAATGGGGGTCAAGTGACTTGCCCAGGGTCACACGGCTGGGAAGTGTCTGAGGCTGGATATCCACCTTCCTTTTTTAACTGATATCTCCATCTCCACTCTGTTTCTCTGTTTAGTTTAATATATTTCTCTTCCAAACTTGAAATGGAAGAAGTAGTAGAAATGGTATAGTTCTCCATATGATCTTTCTTTGTTCAGTTCAGATAAGACTGGAGCTTATCTGATGCCTGTCCTCTACTTTGTTCATGTTTATATACTCTTCTTGTCTTCCATTTATGAGAAATGACACATACTACCCCTTGTTTCCCTCCTATTCTAGTTTAATCTTTTTGCCTTCTTTTCTCTTACTTATCTTAAAACATTTAGAAACTCATTTCAATACATGTGAAGACATCCAAAGGACATTTGTTTCTTCTTCCCATTAGGATGTTAGCAGTGTATCGTCATTTAGTCCCTTATATTTCTTACTTAACTCTTGTGTTTTATATATTTAAAGTTCCTACTCAGGTATTATCTTTTCATTAGAAATGCTCAAAAATGTTCTACTTTATTAAAGCTTTTCCCCACTCTCCTAACATACACATAGATACACATACACACACATTTTCTATTTTGAAATAAGATAACAATGGCACTCTTAATTTGTTTGTGTGTGTATTGAGTTCATGTCCACATAATTACGAGGAATAATTCAACCAAAATGATGCTCCATCTCCAGCAGAGTTTATTTATTAAAATCTCAAGGTCATTTTTTAAAAATGTGTTTTTAAAGAATGGGAATTGTTACTTCATTAAGTTAGCAGGCTTCTGATGAATAATTTTGAATACCTGATCTTGTCCTTCTAGGTATCTGGTAGGTGTTTAATTTTTGCAATTTACAATGAAGTGTTGCATAGTTTCAACCCTTATTATCATTGTTCTTGGTGGTGGTATTTATTACATGTTATTATTACCAAATTTATCAACCTCTCTATTCATACAGCCATATTCTCCTAGCTTTGGCACATATCAAAGGTTACTATAAAGATTCTAGTTAAGCACCAGAGTCCCTCATTTGTTAAGCTTCTGTATTTAACAATTTAACATTATTTGCATACTTATCTTTTTCCTTGCCCAGTTGCCATTCACTTTCTACCTCTCATCCTCCTAATTAGATAATAAACACCTGGAAGGCAGGAACTATGTAGTGTTGATTTCTGTATTTCTCTCAACAGTTCTTTCTTTTCTGCACATAGAAAGTAAGCACTTATAAATGTTTATTGACTTGAATCTCTTGAATTCAAAAAGATTAAAACATATGCCTTTGAAATTAGAATCCTGGTGAGGGATTAAAGATGTCAAAAAGAAAAAAAGAGTACCTTTATGTGGGAAGCTGGGGCATGATACCTTTGAAGGATCCTAATTAAACTAAGAAAATTTAACTGAATGAAAATCAGCTGGGATTACAAGAAATAAGAAACTCCCCTAAAATTGTCTCTGACAAAGTAGATGGAAGCTTCTTTCATGGAAGGTGGAGAGAGGAAAGAGGAGCCATGTCATTGGGTTGTTTTATTGGTTAATCACCAATATCTGTTCCTCCTCTCTGGAAGTAAGTCCTTTTCAGCACTCCTTAGAAGACTATTTGACTTGTCAGAGAGCCTTGGGCCCCCACATTAATTTATAAAGTGCCCTTTATCCTCCAGGATCAAAAGAGCCCCATACAGTGGATTTGCAAGGTAGTATTACTTCTATTGTTTGCTATACCCTCCAAACCAAACTAATGTAAAAGCTTCACTGGCTATAATTAGAAAGCGTAATAGGGCATTTTAATGGAAAAATATACTGAGAACTACTGTTTGATTTTTGACACTTTTAAGAAAATGAATGGTCTTCACTTAAGGTTATGTGTGCTTTAATTCTGTCCCCACTGGTTAATGCCCCTTGACTCCTCCTTAAATGCCTTTCTGCTTAAATCATATTTTTAAAAATCCATTCATTTGTGGATTATATATCTACAAAATATTTGCTAATATAATTAGGAAAATTCCATTATCTTTCCCAGCTTCTAGTCTTCTCTTCAAAATGCAGTGCAAAAGAGGTCATATCAAATGTGATTGTCCCAGTCATCTCCTCAAAATGGAAAGAATTAAACACCCTAAAACTACTTTGAGCCCAAAGGCTTCTGAAAACTAATCAGGTTTATAAACTGAGTTCTTTGTTAAATAACTATTTAGTTAGCTACTCATCACTTTTTATTATTGGATTAATGTATAAATATTAGCAAGACAATGTGGAATACTGGGTAGAAAAATGATCCAGAAGCTGAAGACTTAGGTTCAGGATCTACTTACTCTGTCAATTACTGTCTGAGTCTCCCAGGACAAGTCACTTAACCTATCAGACTTCTAGCTAGCTCTTTAAAAATTGTAAGGGTGCAGGTAGGTGGCTCAGCGGATAGAAAGCTAGGCTCAGAGACAGGGTTCAAATCTGGCCTCAGATACTTCCTAGCTGTGTGACCCTGAGCTAGTCATTTAAACCCCATTATCTACCCCTTATCGCTCTCCTGCCTTGGAACCAATACGTAGTATTGATTCTGAGAAGGAAGGTAAGGATTAAAAAATAAAAAAGTAAGAGTTGTAAAAGGTGTGATGACTCCCATTGTAAGAGACTTTCTTCCCTTGAAGGTTGCCTATACAAAAGAAATCACAGGTCTAACCCCTATTCCTAGTGTATATGCATTAGCAATGGCTTTATTTGTGCCCTCTGAGTATTGGCAAATGATAGCATAATTAATAGCAAGCATGTATATGGTACTTTAAGGCTTATAAAGCAGTTTACATATTTTTATCTCATTTGATCCTCCTGACAACCTTGTGAGGTAGGTACTACTATTATTTTTCTTTTACAGATGAAAGAACTAAGCCTAAAAAAGATAAAAAGGATTTTTCTAGGGTCACATAGCTAATAAGTGTTGGATGCAGGATTTTAATTCAAGTCTTCCTGTCATCAAGGCCAGTACTCTATCTATCAAACCACCTGCATGCCCCTAAAGCAGCCTGACATATCTTCAGATTGAAATAATTAAAATGGTTTTTTAAATTGCTTTGCCACATTGGATTCTCACCTTTCTTACCTTAATTCACTGATTCAAGTAATTATTTAGGAGAAGTATATAAACAGCCTTTAATTTGGGCCATGTACTTTATAAACACACGTATATCCTTACTCTTCATCTTAGAATCAACACTATGTATTGATTCCAAGACAGAAGAGCAGTGAGGGCTAGGCAATAAGAGTTAAATGACTTGGGGCAGCTGGGTAGCTCAGTGAATTGAGAGTCAGGCCTAGAGATAGGAGGTCCTAGGTTCAAATCCAACCTCAGACACTTCCCAGCTGTGTGACCCTGGGCAAGTCACTTGACCCCCATTGCCTACCCTTACAACTCTTCAACCTAGGAACCAATACACAGAAGTTAAGGGTTTAAAAAAATGTAAAAAAAAAAAAAAAAAGAAAAAGAGTTAAGTGACTTGCCCAGGGTCAAACAGCTAGGAAGGGTCTGAGTTCAAATTTGAAACCAGGACCTCCCAGCACTAGATCTGACTTTCAATACAATGGACCACCTAGTTACCCCCATATGCATGTATTTATGAATAAAACATTTTCACCTGTGAAAAATTCCATTTTCTCCAAGGATAAAAATACAGCATTTTAAAAATAGAAACTTTTTTTTGGGGGGGTGGGGAAGTCTTGATCTGGTTGAACTTTGAACTTCTCATAAAAAAACTATTCAAGGTCATTTGAAACCAACCAAAATTTGGGGGGCAGTTGGTGGCTCAATGGACTACAAACCAGGTTTAGCCATAGGAGATGCTGGGTACAATATGTCTTCAGACACTTCCTAAATGTGTGACCCTGGGCAGGTCACTTAAGCCCCATTGTCTAGCCCTTATCACTCTTCTGCTTTGGAACTGTATAATTAGAAAATTTTGAACCCTTGGACTCCTTGTCCCAGAATTCTTTTTCATTACCCAAAATCCTTTTCCCTTTGTGCAAGTAGAGTCTTCACATAATGTTTCTAATTTTGCTGGAAGCTCCACCCTTGCTCTCTTTTCCCTCTTGCTTGGCTGGGAAAGTTGGCTTTACTCAGGCTTTTACTTTGTCTTTTTGTTTTCTTTTTTCTTCAAGTTATTATTAACAAATCTTTTTTAAATATGATACTTGGAGTATTTGGATATTAAATTTTCATCTCACAGGACTAATAAATAATATTGATTCTAAGGAGGAAGGTCAGGGTTTAAAAAAAAAGTAAGCACAATTTGAAAAACAACTACTCACAAAATTAACCGGAATGCAAATGTCAGGATGCTTAAAACTGAAACAAAATAATAAAGAAAATAGAGAACAAAGTAATAATATTCATAATCATGATCATTATCATAAATAGTAACTTATAGTGTTCTTTACCGATATCATGTCATCTCATCTTTTCCCCCAGCAACTCTGGGCAGCAGATGCCCGTGGTGTCCTGAAATGGATCATTTTGCAAGATGAGGTCAGCTCTGAAACTCTCACTTCCCGGCGTCATTTCTTACCCATGTTAGTTCACATCCGATCACTGATAACCCTCACAGCACTTTCTTTTCCTGTTCATTTTATATGTTGTTTTTGTTAGATCATCAGCTCCTTGAAGGCTTCCTTAGGCTTTTGTTGTGCCCTAAGCATTTAGCACAGCCCTTGGCCCATGGTAAGCCCTTAATAAATACATTATTATCCCCATTTTACAGTTGAGGAAACTGACTTCTGTGTCACCTAAATAGTAAAAGAGCTTTGTGACACCTATAGAGGTGAAAAATGTTGCTGCAGTGATTTTGAAAAGGGATAATTAGCATTTTGCAGAGGAATGACTTTCTTAGATTGGTAATTTTTGAAAAAGGCATCATAACCTTGGTCCATGCAAAGAGAAAGAGACCAAACCTGTGATTTCATTTTTAAAGGAAAAATTACCACGAAAGAATTCCTTTTCACCAATTCAGGTTGACTCCTTCTCTTCAGCTTTTAAAGCCTGCATCTCACTATAAATGAGTTCAGTCTATTTACAGTTACCTATGTTAATGAGTGCTAATTAGATTTACACTTCTCAGTGCATGTAATCAAACTTTAAATAATGTTCTTCTCTAAGAACAAAATGCCACTCATTATCTTAGTGGTTCCAATAAACTTAGTTCAGAAGGAATGAAGAAAAAGTTTCCTCTGCCCACCCAGAAGCTGTATCTTTCCCTCCTAGGTGGTCTTCCAGCAAATCTCCATCAGTCAATCAGCACCGCTCTTGAGAGAACCTGGACATGCTGGAAGCTCAAGTGTAAGGAACTCAAGAATTGGTCCTAGTCTCTCTAGGAATAAGCTGCTGACAGGGTCTGAGGTGGCTTTTAATATAGGTGTTCTTAAGTTATTTACCATATAATTTGATACTATAATGGACTCTAAATTATAAAATAATTTATAATAATATTTTTTCATTGGTGGCTTGTCTTTTCTGACACGTTATTTACGGTGTCATAATATACAAGTGTTTATTTTAGTATTGAAAAACAAATTATAAAAATAACTTAATATGTTTTGCACGATAATATATGTATAATCGAGATCATATCACTTACCATATCCAAGAGTGGAGAGGGGAGGGAAGGAGGGAGACAATTTGAATCTTTTAATTTGGGGAAAATGAATTTTGATAAGATTATTACATGTAATTGGGGAAATAAAATATCTTTGAATAAACTAGGAAAAAAATGAACGAGCTCGATCATATGATGGAGGTTTAAAGCAAAATGGAGTGAAGTATGCCAAGCTGACAAACTTATTCATACCATTTTTTGAAGGTACTGAATTTCATTCTCATACTTAAGTCTTAAAGAGTTGTGAAATTCTGGGGGGCTATTGCCCAAGGTCTTAATCCAATATGCATCAGATTTGGGACTTAAACCTCCTTCTGCCTTGTTTTAAGCCTCTTTTTCTATTCACTAGGCCATGATATTTAAATACTAAAGATCATTGATGGAACCTGAAAATCAAAACTAAATAATATGGGAATAAATCTGGCCCATAACCAGCCTCTAATATGCTTCTAGCCCAAGAATTAATGTACATTTTTTTAAAAAATCACACACTTGAATACCTTTAGGAAAATTTAGTTGTATAGAAATGATAATAATAATATTGAACATGTATCTAGGTTTTTAAGGAGGAAGCAGTCCTTTTATATGAGCTCCCTAAGAGAGAGGATTGCATATTGCTTTTTCCCCCCATATTCCCAGCTCTTAGCTTGGTGTTTATTTATAGTTGGCACTTAATAAATGATTACTGACTGACAGAATGGCTGACATCTCATTTGGTCTTCACAACAGTCATGTGCAAAACGTACTGACGTTGTCATCTCAATTTTTATGAATGAGTAGACCATAATAAATATCACCTCCTCTTTTCTTACTCTTTGAAAGCCTTTGCAATCTGGCTTCTAATTCCATTTTTTCAACTGAAAATGCCCTCTCCAGTTTTACCAATCATCTCTTAATTAACAAATCAAATAACCTTTTCTCAATTCTTCTCTAATAACTTCTCTTGCATATTTGGCATTGCTGATTAGTTTAACATTATAGACTTTCACAAAGACAAGTAGAGGGAAGGTAGGTAACCAAATGAAAATTGGGATTGTGAAACAGGGAAACAGAAGAGTCTCTCTTCTTTGATGTAGGGAGAAGGGTAAGGAGAAATGCAAATCTTAAGGGCAAGGGACACTAGGAAATACTGTATCATCTAAAAAGAGTCAGGTTTCTGTTAAAGGGAGAAGATAGAGTAGGGACTAGGAAAGCTTGAATTTAAACCCAAATTCTTTGACTCTCAACCCACAGTGCTGAAATGGGATGGTAGAAATAGGGATGCCTGAAGCGATGAATTACAAAACTTAAAATTTTGGAACAAGATGGAATATCTATGTTAGAAAAGACCTCAGTAAATGTCTAAGTTAAAAAAAAAAGGCCAGGGAAAAAATAATTCCTGCTGCAAAACTCCTAAAAAGAAATCATTCAGCTTTTGCTTAAAATTTTCAAAGAGTAGGATCCCACTACTTCCTGAAGTAGTCCATGCCACTTTGGGATATCTGTAATCATTCAGAAATTTTTACTTAAATAAAACTTAAATATGCCTCTGAAACTTCCACTTAGTTTGTCTTCTAGAAGCAAACAAAACAAATCTTAATCCTCCTCTCAATCTGAGTATGTCTCAAGTATTTTAAGTCTCTTAGCAAATCATATCCAAATCTTCTTTCTCCAAACAAACAACCCCAATCCCTTTATCTAAAGGAGGATATAATATTAGTAGAAGGGGAAAGGAAATCAACAGGTAGAGAGGATTTTCTTATTCAATATGATAAAAAGATATGTATATATATATATATATATATATAATTTAGGTCAGGAGAACTTACATACACAAACACCATTATTATACCCACACCTCAATATTTAATGGACATTTTGTTACTGTTTTTCCCTCATTTTCAAAGAGTACCAATGACATCATGGAGTGATCGCTTAATTGGCACAAAAATTAGATTTAAATGAAGGAGAGTTGTACAAAGTCATCAGTTTCACTCTCTCTTCCAGTCATCAAAGTCCAGGGGCAAGACAAATGGTAGGATAGCTGCTGATGCCCTGGAATGCAGCGGATGATCTTTGTCTTTGCTGTCTGACAATGCTCTAAGCTCCCCCAGCTTCAGTTGCTTTCGTGGCCATTGGAAGGTATTATTCTCATCTACCTATTCTTGAAGGGGACGTATTCACATGCTTAAGAGAGTCAACTCCTTACATCACTGAAGGGTTTTAGGACTGAGGGTCATAACTAGGGGGTATCTAGAGGCCAATTAAATTTTCCATCGTGTTACAAAGACCAACCAATCTAGAATGTATTTAAGGATATGAGACACTATCTAGATTTTTTAAATCTGAGTGTGAGTATTCCTAGAATGGAAACTTCTTCCACTGATACAATTAGCAACTCTTCAGATTCTTAGCAACAAATCAACTAATCAATTGATAAGAATTTATTAACTGCCTGATATGTACCCGGAGACTGCTTATATTTATTGAAATCTGCCTGGGGCACCGAGAACTTAAAAGACTTGTCCAAGATCACAAAGTTGGCAGAATTTGACCCCACATATTCCCAACTCTGAGGCCAGTTCTCCTTCCCCTACTGCCTTTCAAATTAGAACTTAGCATTATATTAATAGCCAGTATTATGAAATTCATTTCTAAGCTTTTCTATGATTTTTCTCAGTACTTACAGAGGGTCTCTTGAGATGTTTTTCAATGGTTCTCTGATTCCTTTTAAAGTCTCAGGGATTTACTTCATTAATTTGTGTATTGGATTAATGTCAGTAAAGAGCTTGCAAATGCATGATCTTCTCTTCTGCAAATTATTGTTTGTTATGGTCTATATGAGAAGCAGCTTCACATAGAGAAGAAAGGATAGAACTTGGAGCTAGGAAAGCCTGGCTTAAGGTTCAACTCTGATAAATTCTGTCTATGGGACCCTCTGCAAGTCTCATGACCTCTGGGAAACCCTCTAATAAAGAAAGTCTTATCCTGGGACCCATGATTTTTTAATTATTTTTAATATTTTGGTTATTGTATTTCAGTATAATTAGCTTCCTTTGTTATCTTAGACGTCTTAGTTTAGGGATTTTTAAAAATTTTTCAATTATAACATAATACTATTGGGCCATAAGAAATGATGACAAGATAATCACAAGAAAACCTAGAAAGTCTTATATGAGGTGATGCAAAGTGAAGTGAACAGAACCAGGAGAAAACTGTACACAGTAAGAGCAATAAAGTACACTGATCATTTGTGAAGGACTTAACTATTATCAGGATTGTAAGGATCCAGGATAACCCCAATGGACTCATGACAAAAAAGTCTATCCACCACCATAGAAGGAACTGATGGAATCTGAATGCAGATTAAAGAACATCATTCTTCATTTTATTTTCTTCATAAAATTTTTTTCTAATACAAGCAAAATGTGTCCTCTTTCACAACTTGACATAGAAATATGCACTTCTTGGTAATATATTTACAAACTATATATTAACTGCTATAGAGGGATGAGAAAGGGAGAAAATATGGACCACAAAATGTCAAAAAATGATTATTAAAATTATATCTACATGTAATATGGAAAAAATAGACTTACCGTAAAGAGGGGTCCATAGCCTTTACCAGACTGCCACAAAGATACATGACACATATATAAAAAGTTGCAGAGAAGGTTCCAACCTGCATTGGTAGAGAATAGAGTTCACCTGGCAGTTCCCCATACCAATGAGACTATTGGTCAAGAATGAAATATATATGTATATATATAAAACATATATATTTAAAGTAATATAAATACTTAATATAAACATACATACATACACACATATATATGTGTATATACTAAGTATTTATATTACTTTAAACATATATGTATATACCCATATATGGGTATATACATATATATAGGGCTAAGTCTCAATTAGTATAAATAATAAATCCTATGAAGTAGTCATGTATGTTTGAATTTGCACTGAATATCCAAAGTAATAATTATATATAAGATGGTAGTTGATTCTAAGTCACTGAGAACATTCAGTCTGAATTCAGATAATGAGGGCATCTCAGGAGATTTCTTTTGCAATCATTGAGAGCTGGATGTAGAAAGAGTCTAAAGTGATTTTTGAAGTGAATTTCCCAGTCTTTATATACTTATATGAGGTACTATGTTAACAAAACACTTTCTATTTTATAGGAGAATTGCATTAGCCTCATCCTTATCATCTATGATTTCTTTGTTTTGTTGTCCATGCCCACCACCCTTATCTTTTTACCAAAACATTTTCTTAAAATTCAAAGAAGAAAGGAAAAAAAATGAAAACATAAATACTGTATAAAAAAAGAGTTATGTTTCCTCAAAAGCCTAATGAGGAAAGATAGAGACAGATGGAGTTCACTTGGCTAATTTTCTGCCCAGCTGCCTAGATGAAAAATAAAGATGTACTGACCCTGCTCTTCTGTATTTCTAAACAGTTCAAATATTCAGTCTGTTTTAGTTAACCAGAAAGCCAAGGTTGACTGGGCACTATTTAGATTTACAGCCACTATTCACCTGGCTTTGAGTCTTTTTTTTTTACACAGATTAAAAAAAAACAAACAGACAAAACGATTTTATCCCTGAATATGGAGTTTACATTAGTTTAGAAAAAATGTCCTACCCCCCCATCACATTTATTAGGAGGACAGTTAAAAAATAATATATATATTTTAATTGAGACAATTTATTCTAATTTCTTATTATTATTTAATACTTAGATCCTGAAAACTATCAATCCCTTCTTCCAAAACTATGCAAAATTCAGTTTATTAAGGTTTTTTCTCTGTAATAAAGTGAAGTCAAGATATTACTGAAAGAGAAGATGGCAGGTCATATAATAATGGTAAATGGGCATATCCAATGGGCTCCATTGGTACTCTTACAACATTAAATGAAATTGAGTATTTATTATGTTGAGTAATCTATGTCTGATTGATTAATAAGAATACAGGAATAAAAGTAGAATTGTATGGGCAGGCATAAATGGATTATGATATGCACGATTGAAAGAGATACACACATCGATATGTTTGCAGATGCATTCAAGTGGATGAGTATTCAAAAATCGATTTCTCCTAGATCTCCCTAGTATAGGACCCTCATTCTAAGACGTGCTTCTAAAGGCTTATGGCAGATATTCAATCTCCTCTGTTTCTATTTTTGAAGACTTTTTTCTGAATTCCACATTTATTCTATCAGTTTTCACTGAATGAAGAAAAATTAATCTACCCATCTATCTATGCTTTTTATTCTTAAAGGGCTATTATAATGGGGAAGAAATGGTAGAGAAGGTACTTGTCAGAAACATAAGGGCATATCTGGCTTGCAGAGGTTCTTAATTTTTTTCTTTGCAATAAGGACCCCTTTGACAGTCTACTGAAACCTATTGACTCCTCAGAATAATGTTTTTCAATGTATAAAATAAAATATATAAGATTACAAAGAAACCAATTATAATGAAATATGGTTGTCAAGATAATGATCACAAAAATATATCTGTAGATCCCAAGTTAAGAACCCCTATTTAATGATAGACTTTGAATGATCCTTGAGAGGATGCTCTTTCCTATTCGAAATATATCTCCTATTCTCATCTCTGTGATTGGGTGATTTTCTTCATTTTGAAATATACTACACTAACTCTGGGCTCAAATGTACCTATCACACCAAAACTACACTATTCTTCTTCTGGGCTCCTCTAATCCCTCCAACTGCTTTAGAGATTCTGAGACTTGATTCAGGGTACTCAACTGGGGGTGGGAATGTTAATTTTTATTAGTGGTCTCTCCCCTTCCTTCTTTAATTGTGAATTTCTAGCAGTTTTCAAGAATAAATGTAACTTCATGTTCCTAAATCATGTCATTGCCCTCACCCTCCACTTCACTTAGTATGTTCAGAAAAACCTCCACACCCTATTTATAGGAAAAAAATACATTCTCTTGGTACTGCATATGTTCTTGAGTCAGCCATAGAATTCTAGGAGTCAGATACACCATTACTATAGTTTTTAATATAGATCGAGGACATTTAAAAATTAATTGTAAGATTTTGTGACTCATCTTTAAAAGCTATTTTCAATCCTTTCACCCAAAAATTTTGCTTCTTACTTATTCCACTATTGTATTAGGTCATCTACTCACAAGTCTTATCATGTTCCCCACTCAACCCCAACACCTCACTCAAAAGAAGATAATTGATTATGATGCTCCCTTCCTCTTTTCTTGGAATCTTCTGGGGCTTCTTGGATGAAAGAAGACTCCAATTGAAATTGGCATTTAAAAAGAACGGAACTAGTTTTTTCCCCCTTCAAGCTGCTTTTGACCTTCAAGAAAATGAAATGTGAGTTCTTTGAAAATATTCCGGGGAGTCAGCTTAGAGCTCTTGCCTCTGGCTTCTAGCCACTGTTTGTGGGCACTTTGAACTTAAGCACGCAATGAGACTGTTTTTTCTGTGTTTTCTGAAAAATGGACTGGACTGATTTTCAATAGATATTAACTTTCCTCTTCCCTCTTTCCCCCTACATCCTTATCAGAATTTGTGGTTACTGATAAACAGCTTGGAACAAATATCTTTCTTTTTTGGAAGAGCAAGTAAATATGATGGGAGAGTATCATGCTTCTGTAAGTGGTCCAGGATTTCCTCTGTATAAACTTGATGATTATCTCACAGTTGTGGCCAACTGCAATCTGTAGAAGGTTTTCCAAAACCATTCTGAGACCTGCTCCATGAAATCCAGGCACAGATCCACAGAACTGCAGATTCCTTCCTTCAGAGAATCCTTTCTTTGTAAAATGGTTTCCCTTTTTTTTTCTTACATATTCATTTTCTCATTTGGCCCGATTGTGCTGACCAAGAAAGTTGGTGCTAAGAAAGAGTAACAGAATTTTAGTTATGAGCTACCCTGAAAGTCTAGATCACTCATTTAAAAAAAAATACTTACTTTCCATCTTAGAATCAATACTATGTATTGTTTCCAAGGCAGAAGAGGGGTAACAGCTAGGCAATGGGATTAAGTGACTTGTCCAGGGTCACACAGCTAAGAAGTGTCTGAGGCCAGATTTGATCCTAGGACCTCCTGCCTCTGGGTCTGACTCTCAATCCACTGAGCTACTTAGCTGGCCCCCAGATCACTCCTTTTATAGTCAAGGAAACTGAAGCCCCCATGAGGAAAGTGATTTACCTAAGATCTCATTTCTGATTGGTGGCAAAGCCATAAGACTAGAACCCAAATACTCTTTAGCTATTTATGGCCTAAAGGACCACAGATCTAGGGCAAATATTTTTAAGCTTTTTTACTTCATAGTTCCTTGGCCAGTCAATGTGGTGATGCCTATGGACCCCTATAAAAATTTTAAATGTATAAAAGACACAGGATTTTAAAGGAAACAAGTATGTCAAAATATGGTTATGAAAGTATTAAAAACACAAGCACACAAGTTCACAGATCCCAGGTTCAGAACCTCTGATCTAGAGATAAAAAATACTTCAAGGGCCTAAACCCCTCATTTTATGGATGAGGACCTGAGACTGAAACAATTTAAGAGCCTTTCCCAAGGTTACATGAGAAGTCTGCTTTAGTGTTCATCTTTTCTTCTCTTTTTCCTAATAGGAAATCATGATGGATGAAAAATAAGACTGGTACCTGGGATTTCAGTGGCATAGGGAACTCCCAGGTAAGGAAACCCCTTCTGCCTTCCAATTTGTTCTGGCCCTTTCTCTGTGATTTAATCTTAAAGAATTCCTTTGATCAGGAAGAGATTAAATATCCAGCCATGATGGGTCATCTAACCAGTATATCAAAGGAGGAACTTGAACTCAGATTTTCCTGGCTCCAAGATCATCCCTCTACTGGGCTATTCTGCTTCTCATATGGAACTCTTAATTGAAATGTTCAGGGTTCAATCAACTACACCTCTTAACTTGTCAAGATTATCTTCCAATGGTGAGACATAACCAGTTGATATCCAGCCACTAACATCTGGTAAGTGTGTTTATTGTTGTTTTTCTTCTCAGATCTCAATTTAAAACTAGACCAAAACACGAAACCAGATGTTTTTGATAGGTAGAAGATGTTAGATGGAGGACAAAGTCTCACTTTATTATTATTTTTTCATGTGCATCTCTGAAAAGAAATATTATCCGTTCATCATTCCATACTGTTGGCGACTTCATTTTTGTAAAGAGAGGAGCACAAGCCTAGAAATACAGATGAACTCTGAAGGCGCTTGTGACAGCACGTCTGCTGTTCCGTGACCTACTCTGAACTCCTTTAAATAAAGAATCATGCCTCCTACCCTGAAAGGTGAGCGCTGCCAAGATGAAATTCTAAGAACTTGGGTTTTAATGAAAACTCTGTGAAGAGACCCAGGTAATAATCACTTCTTTATCTTTATTTTGTCATCGGGCTCTAGAGTTAGGGAATCTTGCCAATTACTAAGAAGCTGGCTGGTAGGTTTTTATTGGGGAATTTGATTTAGCTAATGGCACCCCTCCACAAATTGCTACTGCTCATTTATTTGAGGATGCTGGAGGGTACTTGGGGACGACTTGAGACATTTTTAAAGCTATTGTCAGATAAACAGTGCCAGGTTCAAAATGCATTGTTTCAAGCAGCCACTCGGTAATATCATCAGAGCAGCATCTCCATAATGAGCCGCTCTGAGGACTTCTAATGTTCTCGCTTCTACAAATGTACAACTTTTTATTAGCCTCTACAAAGGAGCACTTTGTCTGACACATCTCACCAGAAGGTCATATCTCAGGCGAACGTGGATATTGCCCTAAATTGGGGGCAAGTTTCCAGACAGGTGACAGACTGAATATTATCATTTTTCCCTTACTTGAGCCAAGGGAAGTAATTTGAGGAGGACAAGCAAAAGAGATACCCAAGCCCAGTCCAACTAGGGTGAGGGAATCAGGGCTCTTAGCCTTCTTATCATGGGCTAACTTTCTTTCTCTTGTTTCTTTCTCTCATTTCTTTTACATTGAATTTCCTCTGAATCAGCATGCCATTTGCTATGGACACTAAATGTAGACATGACTAAGTGAAAAGCCATTTAGAGAGGTCCTTGCTATTTGACATTACCACCCAGTTGCTGACAGAGCAACTTTTCCACATATTTTGAAGGAAATAGAGTGGGGTAAAATAACTACCTCTGATCGCAAGACTCTGTCTACCCTAAATAGATAATTTTATTTTTGGTGGGTGGAGGGAGGGAGGAAATGAAGAGTGGAATTACTTATGTTTCTGTTTTTTGAAGCTTTCACATGGAACAACATTTTATGATGAATTTCTTTTATAGAATAAAAATAAATGAAATCAAATGAGGATAGAAAAACAAAATGCTATTATATTTTACTCAACTTGAAAAATGAAACCAGTTATGTGTGTAATTAAATAGTAGTTAAAAGTAGAGACTTTTTTAAATATTTTATTTTTGTTTGGTGAAATGCTACATCAAAGCAGGCAAGAGAATTGAAAAGTTTCTAGAGGTCCTATTCATAGAATCATTTAAATTCAGGAATACCAAGTTTGGGATTTCAAAGACAGTGTGCTATAGCCAATAAAATGCTAATCATAGAGTCAGAAAATTCTGGATCAAATCCTTCCTCAGATACTGCTAGCTGTGTGGGCCTGGGCAAGTCCTTCATTTCCTTGGGCCTCAGTTTCCTTCATTTGCAATTTAAAAGATTGAGACTCAGTGAACTCTGAGGTTGATTCCAGGTCTAAATCTCTGATTCTACCAATCAATCGCTGCTTTGCCACTTACATCCTTTGAGTCAATAAGCTAAACAGAGTTATGTGCTCTGTAGGGCCCAGTTTTCTCCTCTATAAAATAAAGGCATTAAATTAGATGATCCAGGAAGTCCCTTCCACCTCTCAATCTCAAAATAAGATCACAAACCTGTGATCTCACTTTCCTCTTTAAGTCTCAGTTTCCTCATCAGTAAAATGGGGATGTTAAGTTAGCTGATTTCTTCAGTCCCTTCTAGCTCAAAAGTCTATTAACTACTCACTATGGGAAGAATACCATGCCAAGCCCTGAGGATATAAAAACAAAAATCCAGCATCCATTCAAAAATGGCACACTGAAGCAGTAAACTAGATTATTACTCCTACCCACCCCACTTTTCACCCTAAATCTGCCCAAGCAGACTGTAAGTTCTTTGAGAACATTTTTCCATCTTTTCAAGATTAGCACAGTACCTGATACCTAATAAGGTCTTAACCAATAATAGCTAGCATTGATGAAGAACTTTGAAGTTTACAAAAGTCAGTATTTCTTTCACAACAAAGCTGAGAGATAGGGGCTGTTATTAATCCCCATTTAACAAATGAGGAAATTTAGATTGAGAGGTTAAGTGACTTCCCACACTGGATCATACAGCTAATACCTGCCTTAAGCAGATTTTGAACTCAGGTAAATAAATATCCCTGATTGATTGGGCTTTCTTTACCATGACCTAGTGCCATACTCTGCAAATAATAGTAAATATTCATAGTGTCAAATTTCTAGATTAAATATTTTTCATGATTTCTTATACTTTAAGAAAAGCTGTGCTTTTGAATGTGGAATTTCCCCCCACCTTCTCTTTTTACTCGACTGAGACTTCTTTTCAAATCTATCCCTCTAGTGAAATCACTTTTTCCTTCAGTGTACCCTCCATCCCATCAAAAGCATTTATTAGGCAGATACCCAGAACTCCTTTAACCTATACTAAGACCACTCTCTTCTATAAACCACAGCTTTAACATGTGGAAGAAATGGCTGAATTAACAGGTAATATTAGAATCATTGAGCAAAACTATTTAAATGTTATTTTTTATTGATTAATTAAGAAAATTTTTTCATGGTTACATAATTCATGTTCTTTACTTCCCTCCTCCCAACCCCCTCTCATAGCCAATGAATGCACAATTCCACTGGGTTACATGAGTCATTGATCAAGACCTGTTTCCATATTATTAATATTGAGCAAACCTATTTAAAGGACTGTGAGAGGACAAAGGATCAGAGAATTTCAAAGATAGAAAGGACCTTAAAGATAATCTTATTCAATCCCTTCACTTGATATGAGAAACTGAGAAGAATCCTAGAAAGGGGAATAATGTTGCCTGCTCATGTTGTAATAAGTGTCTTTGCCTGATGAATAGAACTAAGTAAAAATAAACATGATGCTTAGTTTTAAAATGGCAAAGCCTAAGTAAGCAGTTAATATTAGCCTCTAATCAAATTGGAAACAATTCTGCATCACAGACTACAATTTTCAGACTTGTTGAGGTATAATCTTTAAAAGAACCCCATTTTGGATAAGATGGCTAGAGGTCTCTAGTGGATTGCTGAAAACATCTATGTTTGGTCCCTGTGCTGTGGAAAGGAAAGGAAAGGAAAGGAAAGGAAAGGAAAGGAAAGGAAAGGAAAGGAAAGGAAAGGGGAAATCTGATACTGAACTGCTTTATAAAGGGTCAGGTTTTCTATGAAGAGAGACATGATGGTCCCATAGAGGTAGAAGTGATGTTGGAAGTCATCAATCTCCCTGCCTTTCCAATAAGGGTGTCCTTGAACTGGAAAACTTTCCTTCTTTATCTCTGCCTCTTGGTATTTTGGTGTTGGTTGGCTCAAGTTCCATCTTGAATGTGAAACCTTGTCCAATCCTCCATTTTGCTCATGCTCTCCCACCACAAACTACTTTTGCTCTTCTGTGTTATTTTTATCATTTTTAATTATATTGGAATTAATTGTATAATTATCATTTGTGATGACATATATGTAGTATAACATGCACTTATGCTTTAATGTATAAATGATATGTTAATTAATCTAAGTCACAATTGTGATATTATATATACATATGTTTATGTATATATTATATGTATTCTACATATACTTTTATATATACATTTTGCTTCTGCTATAATAACATAAGACCCCTGAGAAGGGGAAGTATTATCCTGATTTTCAAGAAAGGAATAAAATAATATTTCTATTATGTTTACTTTCATTTTTATGCACTTTCTAGAACATTTCATCAAATGCATTTAATTCTCCTCCTCTGCATAAACATGGCCCATCCTTACTCAAGGAATTTCCTTGGACTCCTATTGCTTTTAAAGGGAAACAATAGACTTCTTAATTTGGCATTTAAAGTTCTTTTCAGTATGATTCCAACCTACCTTTACAGATTTATTTCACCTTACTTTTATGTCCTCTTTGTTTCAGAAAAACTAGAGAACCTCTTTCCCTGAAACTGGCAGTCAGTCTTATCTCCTCCTTCTGTACCTTTAGGTAGGTAATATGCATGCCTGAGGATTGAACTCTCTCCTTAAGTCCAGTTCTCAGAATCTTTACCTTCTTTTGTGGCTCATTCCAGATGCCATCTCCTAAGGGAAGCCTTTTCTGATCTTCCTCCTTGTTAGTGGTTGTTCCCATTAATTATGTTGTATTTATTTGCCTTTTTAAATATTTTTACTTTCATCTACAAAAAGTTGAATGTGAGTATAAATTCCTTGAAAAGAAGGTAAATTCTAAGCTTCCCCCTCCCCCAGAGATTAGCAAAAAATGCCTTACACATCTTGGTGCTGAATGACTACTTGCTGAATTGAATCAATTTTCTCTAAAAGGAAGTAGGAATTATGAAGAATAAATCTAGCCTGATCAAGAATAAGTATTACTCGATCAATTTTATTAATCAAAAAATCTTCCTTCTTTTCCTCTATAGACCAAGTATATAAGACTAGTAGAAGAGTACACTACTGTGGTCATAGTTTACCTGGATTTTTGCACTCTGATCTTTGTAGATGAAAAGATGAAATATAGGGACCAGAATAAGTAAGTGCTATTAAAAGTGGTCAAGTAACCAGACACAAAGAATAGTTAACAATGGATCACTTTCCACTAAAGGGATTTCCAGTGGATTGGCCCAAAGATCTCTTCCTCTCCAAGTGCTAGCCCACATTTTCAGGTTGATTTGGCATAAATGATTGAAAGGCATAAATGGCAGGCTCATTAAATTTGCAGAAAGCTAATAGTGGATGACATTAGTATGCAAGAAAGACATTTTCTGGCTAAGACAATGATTCAAATCTAATATGAGAAAAATTAGTTGAAATATCTATGGTGTTGCTCAAAGACTGTGAAGTTTATTCCATACAATTAGATATAGAAATTATAACAAATGAATTGAAATAGGTGATACATTTTAAAAGTCTGCTTTTTTTTTAAATTTTTATTTTCACCTAAGCCATTTCATTTATATAACATGTCCTAGCTCAAATGGGTCAAACATGTAGCCCTCAACATTTCTTTGTATGATTTGAATCAGACAAAATATTGGTCCTATGTTGTTTTCATGTGTTATTGTATTACCAAAAAAAAAACATGAACATAAGTGAGTTTCAAAATCAATATGCAGCTGGTTGGGATATTTATGTGGTTTATTGGCCCCTATTTCCATTTGTTTAAACCAGTGTCCTAAAGGATCTTGAGATTAGTTTAAATATGGTGCCTCATACCCAAATAGATCTTTGTAGTTTGTTGGAAGGAAGCCTCTGAAATTATAGGAAAGGAACATAGATAGGCAATAATGAATTTATTCAACTAAGAAACTTTTTAAACTCTAAGATTCATAGATTCTCTGGGAGAGTGACATGGGATCTGTTAATGGGAAGAATTAGGCCATAGCACTACAAATATAATATCTTATTCATGAGCTTAAAAAAGTCAATTATATAAATGTAAACTATGAACAACCAGTTGATAATAACTCTTGTGAAAAAAAGAAAAACTTTTTTGTTTGTTTTTTGTTTTAAGGAATACTTCAAAAATGAGAGCCAGTAGTAGACATGTCAGTAATATGTTGAAGTTTGTAAGATTGGATCACATTGGCAAAGATTGGTAATGGATTCAGAGCCAAAGATGAAGCTGGCTATCCTAGCAAGGGGGAGGGATATGAGTGAATAGAATTCTTTCTCCTCCCCCTCCTGAGGCAGTTACAACCAGAGGAATAATAGTTTAACAGATTTCCCTTTTAGATCAGGATTGGAGGCTATTTAGACTTGGTTATCCCTGAACTAAACTAGTTGACAGATAGGAAATAATCCCACTGAGATTAGCAATTTTCCACAGTTAAAAGATTATTCCCTAAAGTTTAAAGTAGATCAAGATCCAGGATGTCTTCAAAACTGCAAGTCTTGCTCTCCAGACAATAGCTGTGTTCAGTGTTAGCCTGGATAAAGATTTGGCCTAGCTAATATATGGAATTGGTTGGTAAGGTCTAAATATAACTTCACACTGGCCCATAAACTTAACAAGGAAAGGGATTTATTAATTTCAGGAGAACAGGGGAAGGAGGGAAGTTCTAGGTTTGAAGGTAAGGAAAGCTACCTAATATCTTCCTGAAACTTGTTAGATATAGCATTCCCCAGAAGGGAATGCCTTTGGATAACTTAACTTCCAACTGCCTCACAAACTAACTTTTCTCTTAATCTAATGTTATCAAGTTTAAGATGGTGAGGATAATCTTGATTGAAGGTCTATTTAAATTAGAGATTAGCTGCCATACTGCACTGGAGGTATTTTCCAGTACACACAGCCTGTTTTAGTCTGTATAAGGTAAACAGCAAAGTAACACCCTGCTGCTCCCTGAGGTCAGAGATGTGCTAACAAAAAGAGAAGCAATCCTACCCTTTCTCCCAGCCACCCTTGATCCCCCAAAGAGTGTGTTTTGCAAGCTGGGTGTCCTGGCTTTTTATACCCACATTCTTAACTGCCCCAACTGCCCCCTCTACTGGAGTTCTGGGGGTACTATGTAATTCTGTGAGGCAGTTTCACCCCACTTCAGATCATGGATGTTACAAGTACATTTAAGCTTGAAGTAAGGAAACAGTTGGAAATTAATTAAAGTAATTCAAAAGCAGAATAGGTTGCCCCAGGAAGTAGTCTAACCCCATGCTGTTCACCTCACTGACTCCTAATAGGAGTCGAAGTCTTAGGGTAAGGGTTAGGTCATTATTGATTGTGAATGTTGTAGAAGGCTTTCTAGTTAGAAATCAGGCAACCAGCCAACAAGCATGTATTGCTTGACCCAATGTGGCAGGCACTCAGCTAGTCATGGGAGATAATCCTTCCTCTGATAGATTTTGCACCAGAGAAAATGGTGTCTAACACTGAAGTTATTCTGACTCTATTTTCTCCAGTTTTAGAGCTAGGAACTTCACAGCTGTTTGAAGTTTTTACTTTAATTTCTAGGATCCATGAAATACTTGAGGGGAAAAAGAGCAAGCACACAGCTCTTTTCTTCCATGTAGACCTCAGAATTTCAGGACTTCTCTACATTATAAATCTAATTGTGAAAAAAAAGAAAAAACATAAGAGACAAAACATTAGGTTTGAAAAAACAGAATGACATCACTGCCAGACCTGGGGAGATTATCTGCTCCATGCAGGATTTCACTGAGCCAATGCTTTTATAAGTCAGGGCACTCTAATATGATTCATCTTCTACTTTCCTCCCTGTGAGGTAAATGGAGCAGACATCATCCTCATTTCATCCGTTGACACTCTAGTCACTGCACACAGATCTGAATCACAAATTCCTCTAGGGCAGAGAATATGGCTCATACCTCTCTGTAGCCCAATACATGGCAAAATTCCCTGTGCACCCCTGGCTCTCAATAAATAGTTGTGATTACTTTTATTGATGAAAATGATGATGAAAAAAATCAACAGCTCATTATGTACCTGGCACCTAGTAGGTGCTTAATAAATATTACTTGTATGACTATCAATTCTTAGCCTATTCCCTCAAAGATGTTGGTATATCATTTTCAGGGAGTGTTGTATAGTAATAACATTCTTGGACTTGAAATCAGACATGAGTTGGGAAACTAGAATTAAGTCAATTATCTTTTTTGAGCTTCATTTTGTTCCTGGTAAAATGAAGACAATATTTGTCCTATGTCAGAGAATTTAGAGCTGGAAGTGACCTTATAGACCTTCTAGTCTCCACTTTCCTGCCTTCATTTTACAGATGAGGAAATTCATGTACAAGGTGATAATGGAGCCAAAACTTGAACAGGGAAGGGAAGCAAAGGAGAAAAGAACAGATTTAAAGCATTTACTATGTGTCAGGTACTTCACAGTAACCCTAAAAGGGAGGTGGTCTAACCAACTCCTCTAAACTTCAAGCCCAGGGCTGGCACCCTTGTGTCCCAACTCCTTCCCACCAAAGTGTTGGGAGGAAATTTGCTCTGTAAGCCAAAATTAGAAATGGAATTGTTATTGTCATCAATCAATCAACAAGCATATATTAAGTGGCTACTATATGCTAGGCACTATATTAGGCTTTGGGGAATACAAAGAACCCCCAGATGGAATGTCTACTTATACTGAGCTATTTCTAAAGAAAGGCAGTAATCGGTTGCTGACCAAGGAGATAAAAATTCCACTAAACATATTTGCTTTTTCTAAACAAAAATATGCTCCTTAATAAAATGAAAATATAATATTTATATGAATATAAAGGTACATATATGTATGTATAAATACACATTATATATGCTCTCTCTCTGAAGTTTGTAGTAAACGAGTAACAAATTTACCAATTTAACCTGACTAAAATCAATCAGTAAGGATTTATTAAGCACTTAAGGAATAAAAATGCAAGGAATGAAGTAGTTCTTTTCCTAAAAGAAATTGCTTTCTAATATGGTAAAAAATGTCAGCCTCCATATGTACATATGTATGTGTAGATGTATATATGAATATTATGTCTGTGTGTGTTATATTAATACAATAAATTAAAGAAAATAAATTTAAAACAAAATAAAATCTAGTCTTAAACTGATATATTTTTCCACATTATTATTATCTTCTCTAGTCACACCAGTTTACAAACTTAATGTTTTCCTCAAATTCTCACTCTTACTTCTCCCTTCAAACATCACTTCTTCTCTCAATCACATAGCCACCACCTTAGATCAGATCATTCTTCTTCCGGATGACTGCAATAGCCTTCTAAGAGGTGTCCTTGCCTCAAATTCCTTCATACTCCAATTTAAAGTCAGTTGCCAAAATGATTTTTCTAAAGGTTACATCTGACCACGTCAACTAGATTTCGTGGATCATCTCTATTACCTCCTAGATCAAATATGAACTCTTTTGCTGTACTTTAAAAGCTTCTGGCAACCTTTCTACCTTTCTGGTTATCTAATACTTTGTTTCTCTGCATAGTCTACAATCTAATTACATTTGTCCACTAGCAAGTCCTCAAACAGGACATCACCTCCTGCCTCAATACCATTGTACTGACTGTTCCCCTTCCCTGAAATATTTTGCCCCCTCACCTCTGCCCTTCCCTAGTTTCCTTCATCTCAAATCCTACCTTCTGGAGGTTCCCTTACCCAGTCCCACTAGCCTCATCCCGGTTGCTAATACCTTCCTCTCCCATATTAGCCTCTATTGTTTTTGTATATATCTCATTTGTTCCTAGTAGTTTTGATGTCTCCCCATCAGATTGTCTGCTTCTGGAGAGTAAGGACTGGTTTTTTTGTTGTTTTTTGAGGGGGTTTTTTTGCCATTCTTTCTTTAAGCACCATGCTTGGCACATGTGTAATAAATGTTGACTATTTCTGCTATTTGCTTTCCTTCTTGCCCTCGCTTAGATGTAACCCCAGCCTTGACACAATCTTTCACTGTTTGCCTGGATATCTATGTTTCCTTTTTTTCCAAAATGAGGGACCTGAGCGAGATGATTTGGGAGCTCCTTCTCTGTTTTAAAATTCGGTGGTATCTGTGAAATCACCCTCATTCAGAGGCAGAACACCAGGTCTAGTGGGATCAAACATGCTGTGGAAACTAACATTTGCCTATAAATGGAATCAAGCTGTTTTGACAATAGGAGCCTTCAAAATCTCCTAAGCTTACTTCTCTACTGAAAGGAGTTTATTATCTTCTAAATTTGCACCTCCTTAGGTGGCATAGAGTACAGTGGAAAGAAAGCTAAGTTTGAAGTCGAAGGACCTAGATTTGAATCCTTATTCTGTCAGTCCCAAAGTGACCTTGGGCAAAAAGCTCTACTACTCTGTATCCCAGTGACCTCTTCCATAGCATGAGAGAACTGGACTAGATTCACTCTGAAGCCTTTACCAGCTTTAAATCTATACATGAAGAGCATTACCGTCAGATTATCCTGGACAGTTTCTTCTTCTTTCTCATATCTCATATCCAAGTTAATAATTCTCATCCATTCTATCTCCTAATATTTTCATCTGGACCCCTACTCCCCCCTCCCACTATTTCCAATGATGCTACTCCAGTCAGAGCTCTCATTACAACCCATATAGATAATTTCCATAACCTCCTAAAAGGCGTTCCTCCCTCCAGACTACCTGCAAAGTCTATCCTTCATACCACTGACAGACTGATCATTATTCCTTAGACATACACACTCCCTTGCTCAAAAACCTTGAGTGACTCTTTAATGGGTAAGCCATAAAGCTATGGAACATAGTAGATCCCCATTATCTAATTATAAATAATTCTTATTTCCATTCATCAAGTCCTAGCTTTTTTTCTGACCTCCAGTCTCATATCATTAGCTGCCTGCTGGATGTCTTCAACTTTATATATCCAAAATAGAACTTATTGTCTTTTTCCTAAAACCTTTTCTTCTTCCAAAATTCCCTGTTAATGCCTCAAGAAATACAGTCCTCCCTGTCACTCAAGCTGGCATCCTAAGGGTCCTTCTTGACCTCTTTCTCTCTCACCTCACCTATATAATATCTTACCATGTCCTGTCATTTCCGTCTTTATGATGTCTCTCACATATGTCCCCCTAGAGACCAGCTAGGTGGTACAGTAGATAAGAGCCCTGCACCTGAAATCAAAAAGACTTGAGTTCAAATCCAACCTGACACATAATAGCCAAATGACCTCGAGCAGGTTATTTAACCTCTTACTTAGTTTCCTAAACTGTAAAAAGGCAATAATGATAGCATCTACTTTCCAGGATTTTTGTGAGGCTCAAATAAGATAAGATGTATAATGTGCTCTGTACAGTGATTGACATTTAATAAATGATTGTTTCCCCTCTGATGCAAGCCATTGAGGCCTCATACTTGGACTTTTGTAATAGCCTTCTGGTTAGTCTTTCTCCCTCAAGGTTCTTTTTCTGTCTATAATTCCAGTCCACCCTTCATTCATCCTGGCAAATAATAAACTCTTAATAAATGTTTGTCAACTTACTGACTTAATATTAAAAGTCTTTTCAAGTACCCCCAAGAATATTTATAATAATTCCAATTTTTTCAGCTATAGAAATGTCTTATGACATAAAACATATTTTTGGGGGGTTTAATAATAGTCTAATGACTATGAAACACTTTTTAAAGAATAAAATGAATTGAAACAAGCCCTAATTTCCTATCCTAATTCTGATTTTTCTATTATATGTTCTCCTCTTTCTATATTTCTATGATTCAGCAAATATTTATAATTCAGTATTACTATTGAACTGGGAAGTATTAAACAGTAAGGAGGCGACTGACTGTGGAGTCAGAAGACATGGGATCACATCCTGATTCTGGTGCCAGCTGTGTGCACTATTTTAAATAAACCATTTGTAGTCTCCGTCTCAAATTTTTTATTTGTAAAAATTAAGGGTTTGGATTAACTATCCCTTCCTATTCTAAACTTATGAACTCATGAAATCTTTTCTGTGTGTGTGTGTGTGTGTGTGTGTGTGTGTGTGTTTCCTTGTCTTCCTTAGCTAACCTGAAATTTCCTTGGGAGCAAGGACCTTACCCCTCACTTCCTTATGCTTCATTGTTAGAACAAATGAGATATATAATATAAAACAGGTTTGGTGATAGATTTGGTTAGCTAAACACCAAATTTGATCAGGGAATAATAAGGGACATTGCATCAAAGACATTATATTCTTTTGAAATCCTTTCCCTCATACTCAAAGAACTACTGACAATAATTCAATGACATGCAGAAACATCAAAGATATGTGATTTCACTAGTAAAAGTACTCACTCTTCTAATCACCACCTTCTATGTCCTAGTATTTGGCCATGGTGGCAAACCTATAGCACATGTGCCGGAAGGGGAATTCAGAGCCCTCACTGTGGGCATGTGTGCCATTGACCTAGCACAGAGTTCACCAGATTTTGTAACTAGAAAGCCAGAGGGACCCGGGGCTGGGTTGCTCTCCTCTCTGTCTCCACATGCACCTGAGGACATTTCTCTCATCACCTACCCCTCTAAAGGGCTTGCCATTATTGGTATGTGGTATCCTGAGTTGGTACTCAGCACTCAAGTACCTCAATGATGCCATGACCTCACCTATGTTGTTTCTACAGCCCACAAGGCAGATCACAACCTGTACATGGGTAGCCATCTCACTGTACTCTTCTCCATGTCAAAGACAGTGCAATAGGAATCAGGGAGATGGGTTCAAATCCCACCTCAGCTATATGAACATAGTCATGTCATTCAATTTCTTAGTATTTCAACTTCCTCATCTGAAAAATAAGAAGATTGGATTTGATGACTTCCAACATCACTTCTACCTCTATATCAATGATCTTATGCTCCTTCCATTAGTTTGCCACAGGGTTAGACAAGATGTTTTGGAGATCTTCCTTGCTATCTTGATATAAGAGGCTAAAAATGGAATAAAAGGGTTGTCTAATAGGAGTTCCTCACTGTGAACACCTAACCAGGCAATCTTCATTTTTGCTCATATATTTCTCTAGCAATATCCATTATTCCATTTCTCCTTCATAATTCCTCATATGAAATGATTTGATATGAATGGAAAAAGTCATTATCCTGGAATCAATCTGGTTATGAATTTAGTTAAGCCTGTAACAATGACTGGCATTTCTAGTGCTTTAGGTTTTGCAAATCTCATTATCTATATGACGCCATTCCAGCTTAAAAACAACACTATGAGGTAGGTACTATAAATAGTATCATTCCTATTTTAAAGATGGAAAGTTGGACTCAGAGAGGCTAAATGGCTTAGAATGGACTTGCAGCAAGCTAGAGGTAGCTTATTTACTTGTTTTTACTAACACTTAATTCAGTATAAGCCACACTGACTTTTAGGATGATAATAAAATTATTTGTTCCTAATTTGAATATTTTAGTTTATTTCCTATATTTTGATTAAATTCCACAAACATTCCAAACCACTCCATTCCATTCTGAGGTAAGGAAGGAGAACACTTTAAGCAGAGAAGAAAGCTTGCCAAGGACAAGATATTAAGAAAAATGGAATGTCAAGTTTGAATAGACAAATATTTACACTTGAAAATACTATAAAGCCACTGATTAAAACATTACAGAGTAAACATATCCCTGTGAAGATTGGTATATTTTCAGGAAGATAATATAAGATGATTATTCAATACAATTGAATAAGCATCTATTGAGCACTCATTGTATGCTAGGCAATGAAGATACAAAAACAAAATTGGACCTTTACCTCCAGAAACTTATATTCTACAGATTTGAAATAAATACACATTTGAAAAACAATCAGAAATACAATTATATTTTCATCCAAAGCAGGGGGTTTTGACCTGTGTAAATATGTGTTTTGAAAGAGAGATTATTTCAATTATTATTGATATTTTCCTTTTTAATAATATTTTAATTTTGTGTTGAACATTTAAAAGCATTATTCAGATAATGGACCCAAAGATTTTATCAGTCTGCCTAAGGGATCCATGACATTAAAAAAAGTTATGAACCTCTAATTTAAAGCTTTCTTTTTAAAGCTCTATTACCATTTATGTTATCTACCTTATTGCTGATACTATTTTTAAATTCGGAATTTTATTGAAACAACAATGGAATAGTAAATGCATGTCTGATTTAGAGTTCAGAGTAACCCTTAAAAAGCCACTTAATTCTTTTAAGTGCCAGTTTCCTGATTTTAAAAAAATGGTGATAATAGTAGTACCTACTTTATAAATTTATTTTGGGGATCATAGAAGTTGGAAGGGATTTTAGAAGTTATATAATCCAACTTCCTCATTTCATTGGTGAGAAAACTGATTTCCAGAGAAATAACATAGCTTGTCCACTGTCAGTTAGGTCACAAATAGGAGAGTATACATTGAAACCAATATCCTTTGACTTTGGATTCAAGATTCCATTAGACTGCTCCATACTTCCATTCAAATTAAATTTATATGTAAAGTGTTTTGCCAACCTTAAAGAAATGTTGGGCATTATTATCACAAGGAGGAATACTGTCATTGGGAAGTATTTTCAGAAAGAATACAATAGATAAGGATGCCAAATACACCCATGAAAACTAGAATGTGAAGTCCCTAGATTATTTCTGTGTCAATCCGTCATTGAAATTAGTTAGATTCTTTGAATAATTCTTTGAATAAATTATAGAGAATTATAGAGAATACAGTCCATACAAAAACATGTATTTGAAACCTGGTATGACTTGCCTATTCCAAACTGTAATATTAGAGATTATTTTTAAATCAAGCCATCCTAGTAATTGCATAGCAGTATACAACTGTGATTGACTCACAATAGAAGATAATCCATGAAAAATCAATTTCACCGAAATAGCATACCTAACTAGGAAATAACATCTAAGTAGCATTTTAGTGCTTGGGGCAACCTTGAGAAATGGGACAAGACCCAGATGAGGCATATGATTACCCCCTAATATTATCCGACTGATTTCTATTGTGGTAAGGTATTAGGTGTATAATTCTGAACTGTGGCTTTCATTAGTTCTGAAGGTTTGTCTCAAGCTATTAGCATCATCTGAGTGTAGTGGCTCTTATGTAAATTATAGCCAAAGTAGAACATGAAGTTACTCTATAATCATTTCTCCATCTCCAGTAAGAAAGTACAGCAGAACATATGGCAGACATGGTTAACTGTACTTTATGCTAATCTCTGCATTCTGTTTGCCTCACCTAATTAACTCTACGTTGTACACTAGACATAGCTCTCCAGCACAAAGCCTTTGGGGAGTCCTTTGCATACAGTTTTAAGTACTTCACAAAAGAGGAAGAGCAACAGAGAGTCAAATATAAAGGAAATTTGAAGGGGAAAAAAGGAATGTCAGGGTGATTTGTTGTTCTTGTTGGAGACGATATTAAAAATTTTCCCACTAAAAGAAGAGTAATATCCAGAAAATCACTGGTTTATTAAACTCTGTAATTAGACTGATTGAAATAATTAAAAAACATGCACATTTTTGAGCAGGAAGAAGGTTTGTCTTTGTCTAACAAAATTAGGAACACATTTTTGCTTCCTTTTTATTCATACTAAGGAAAAGAGTTCTTGTGTGAAATGAAGATTCCTTTCATCTATCAAGGTTGGCAGCCACTCTTCACCTACTGTCCTGGAAAGTAGTGTAAGGCAAAGCTGTCAAACACCCAACCTGAGCCATATGCAGTCCAAAAACCAGATTAAAATGTAATTGGAAAATATTTAACAAAATAATTAAAAATACAATTAAACGTGTATAATGTTAATTCATGGTTTTCCAAATTATTAAGCACCTATAGGGATCCCTCTGTACCATTTAGGGGTCTCTTTTTTAGAATGATACCATTGATTTAAGGCTCTGAGACATAAAGAAGCTTATGGAGGGTCTGTTATAAAATAAATTGAAGGGACTCTTCTTGATACTGCTATGCTCCTAGGGATATTGGTTTGGGAAGCTGTGCCTTTTGTATTCCCCTAGGTAGCTGGTGACTGGGAACACCCACTCAGTCACCTGAGTTTGATGGTATAAGTTCCTTTCTAAAAATAACAGTGCCCAGGAGGTCCCACCTGGTATCTCTCTCTCTCTCTCTCTCTCTCTCTCTCTCTCTCTCTCTCTCTCCTACACCCTCCTCAGAACCTCATTTCTTTCTCCTCTGACTTAGGTTCTTATACATCTCCCACTCAAATCCACATTTCTGTTAGTTAAAAAAACAATGATACCTGAGAACTTTAATGAAACTAATTAATTAAAAAATAAAACCAATAGAGTTTTTAATCATTCCAGTTACTAAACAATGATTTAATTTGCCATTCTCTGGAGTTTTAACCACTCAAACTCTAAGAACACTTACTTACAAATAAATCAAATAAGCCCTGAGCCAGACTCATATCTTTGTCCTCAAAAGGGTCCTCTTACTTCTCTAGTCAGTCCTATCAATCTGTCCACATATTTTAAAGGAAAAAATTGTTTCCACACACATAAATGTTTCATACACAAAAGCTGTTTCTTTTTGCCTGTCCCCTCATCTTTAGGAAAATTGTTTGCATACAAAAGAAGTGCCTTACATCATTTATAAATTGATTTAGACATTTTCTTTAAGTAAAAGTTGATTTTCTCCCCCAAATTTATCTTTTGTCTTTTTCAACAATCAAATTGCTCATGTGCATAATGAATAGTACATTTGTATTCATACTTATAAAAATATGTGTATAGTTTACAGTTGTCCCTTTTATATTTATATTTATACACACACACACACACAAACACACACACACACATATATATATATTTGTATGTATAATTCTGTGTTGTGGAATTTTCGCTATATCACAGGATTTTGCGGCTGAATACCACACTGTACACAATGGAATGCAGTACTCCATTACCTCTTGTGCAAATTTGCCCAAGTGAGATGGTAAATGGCACACTATTGGCTGATGGAATTAAAGGTGACCAACCACAGCGCTGTCATCTATGTCCTGGGCGCTGATTGGCTCCGTGTTTATAAGAGCGTGGGAAAGGTTAATAAGAGTGTGGAAAAGGCTTATAGGAAAGTGGGAAGGGTTTATAAAGCCTTAAAATAGATATAAATAATAAAATCAATAAAACGCCACTACTTTGGGGATTTTCAACTATTGAGGGGTCTCCAGAACGTAGCTCCCGTGATAGATGAGGGATCCCTGTATATTTAGAATTACATTAGAATAAACTCCTTTGTGGCAGGAACCATTTTGCTTTGGCTTTGGCATCCAAACACAGAATTTGCCAAAGGGATTTCGCTCAAGCATTGGATTGACCAGATCACTCCCTTACACAAAAACTCCTTTGGTTCCTCGTTGCCTCTATTATAAAGAAGTGCTCTTCTGCTTAGCTCTCCAAGTCTTTTATAACCTCATCCCTATCGATCTTTCCAGTATCATTATGCAGTTCTTCCCGTTCTTCATTCTGTACCCGACCAAATTGGTTTTGTTGCTATTCACTCTCCATATACACTCCATCTTCCACCTTAGTATCTTTGCACTGGTTGTCCTCCATTTGGAATGTTCTCCTACTTCAACTCTCCCTTGCAGAATCTCTGGCTTCCTTCAAAAGTTAGCTCAAGGATGACCTTCTACCCGAAGCTTTTGTCTGATGTCCCCAATCGCTAATGTTCTCCATGACAGTCTTTACACTACCTTGTAAAATGTGTGAGTATTGATTTTATAGTATATATATATATATGTATATATATATGTTTATGTATATATATATACACATATTTATTACCTATCCTTGTATATGTTTGTGCATATTTTATATACATATTTGTGCAAATGTTTTATATATAAATGTGTTATATGTGAGTGTATACATAAGTGGGTGTATTCATTCTCTACTCCATTAGAAAATATGCTCCTTCAGAACAAGACGTTTTAATACTCTGTATCTGTAACCTTTATCTTATCGGCATATAGAAGATACTCAATAAGTGCTTGTTGGTTGATCTAGTATATTTACCCTACCTGGGTTCTTATGTAGCCAAAGGTGTTTATGAGACTCAAATGAGACCGTGGGTATAAAGCACTTTGCAAACCAATTGTTGTTGGATTTATTTTCATTATTATTATTATTATTAATAGCCTTAAGGCTATTGATCAATTCAATATTAATCAATCCCTGAGCTTTCTACAAAGGAGTGGACTGACATATGTTTAACAGTCAAACTCTCCAGAAAAAAAATTGATTTGCATTATCATCACTTTATTAAGTATAGATAATCAACACATTACTAAGTACTGATTTGCAGTGTTGGCCAATTTTTGAAGTGTAAATGTTCTTACTGATTATTTGCCAATTGCCAAGTTAGTAAGAGCTGCCTCTAACCAATTCCTGGATTTAGCATAGCAAAGATATCTCCCTAATAAAAGGAGTTTCCTCATAAAAAAAAAAAAAAAAAAAAAAAAAAAAAAAGATATCTTCCATCCACAAAATGCTAGCATTGGGCAAATATGTGACATATTCAAGAAAATGCTATATATTCTCATCTTTATGGAAATAATAGTTTGGAAATAATCATTATTAATATTTAATATGAACCTACTATGTACTAAACAGAGTATAAGTGTCCTCAGATCATTCAGTTTTTATTCCCCTCTTTCAAATTGGACTGTCATGAACTATGTCTAATGGTATCAATTTACAAGCCTTTATTTTATAGACCTTCCATGGCAAGTATCTAAGAATAAGCCCTATACCCTCAAGCATCACCGCTCTGTAACCCCTGAATTAATGGGGCTCGGATTAGGATTATTCCTACCTTGTAGAATGTATCAGGTCATTTGCTAAAGTCTGTCCATCTGTCCAAAGGACCACCCCCATTCCTAGAACTTCAGAGGCTGTCTGATATATTGAAGTAATGGAAACTTTCCAGTTCATTCTTAGGCTTCTACAATAGAGATTCATTTTTACATTTATTTAATTCATTAATTACTATTACAGTGTCAGGCACTGTGTTAGTCATGAGCTCCACAACGTGAAGTGGTACCTATACTCTGGGAGCCTAAGTTCTCCAGGGGAAATAATACATACCCATATGTTAATAAAAAGTAAAGCATATATTATTCCATTGTGAGAAAGCTCTGAATTTTGAAGGAATCAGGGAATGTATTTTCTTAGAGGTAGTACTTTATGTGAACCTTGAAGGAACTTAGGTACTCTAATGAGTTTGAGTAAGAAATAAGATCTTCCCAGTCACATGGGACAACCTGTTTAAGGCAGAGCCCAGATATGGAAAATCATATATGAGAAAGAATATGGATGAGTTTGACTAGAATGTAGAGAATTTGAAAGGAAGAAATACAACATTTGTCTGTAAAAATAAGAGGAAGCCCAACTATTAAGAGCTTTGAATGCCAAATGAATTAGTATTTGATCATAGGGCAATGGGGAGCCATAAACACCAGGAGACATGGACATCAGTGATTAAAATAGATACTACTAGTTAATTTTTCATCCCTATGAACATTTAGTATACACTTGTAATGTACAGCATTGTTCTAGGACCAAAGTTCCAATAGCATCCTCCAATTCTACCATGCCTATTCAACTTTGACTCTAAGAAAATATTCTTCAATTAATCATTTAAAGAACATTGATTTTGTGCTTACTAATTTCTTCCACAGAAACATGCACAAAGCTATAATTAATAATAATAGTAACAACAACAAAAATACATCTTAGTGCACATTAAGGTTTCTTAGAAGTCTTTCGGGTAACCCTGAAAAGCAGGGCGTGCAAATGTTTTTCCTCAATTCTATAACTGTGGAAATCGAGTTTATAAGCAATTAAGTTAAGTGTTAACTGTGTTTGACAATGTGTTCAGCATTAGGGATCCAAATACAGAAGTTCAAAGAAAGTATATTCCCATAGAAGAACAAAACCTATATAGAAGAATAATACAAGGAATGGGAGATTTGATCTGGGAAGTCAAAAGGATGGCGATTTATAAAGCAATCATTAATCCTAATACTATTTCTCAAATGTGATAGTATTTGTGAAGTCATTAGCCTGGTTGCTGCCCAAAGTTGTTGTTAGACTGTTTTTCTTCCCTATCTCTTTTCCCACTTTGTCCAAAATGAAAAGTAGTATAGATTTGGTTATTGTGATGAGAGGAAAATGTGTAAAGTAGAAGGGAGTAAGGTGAAAGTGTGAAGTTTTATGCTTTGGAAAATGTAAAAATGGTCTGGGTAGTTGGCTATATAAAATATGAAGTTTGTCCTAATCTAGCAAGCCCTAGATATGATTGACTAGATGAGTCTGCACTCAATCACTAGTTAAAAGAGCACAGTCCAGGTACCAAAGTTCCATAGTTGATCAGATTAACCAGGGATTAAGGACAGGTTTTTCTAGAGGTCAGTAATGGAGGAAGCTATCCCAAGTAGGACAAATGGCAGGAAGATGGCAAAATAGACAGATGGGTAGCTAGAAAGGAAGGAAAGAAAGGAGGAAGGAAGGAAGGGAAGAAAGAAGGGAGGGAGGGAGAAAGGAAGGGAGGGAGAAAGGGAGGAAGGAAGGAAGGAAGGAAGGAAGGAAGGAAGGAAGGAAGGAAGGAAGGAAGGAAGGAAGG